>NC_091744.1:19715101-19853101 GCF_043380555.1 Nothobranchius furzeri | reverse complement strand
GGCATTCTGACTTTGTCTTTAGAAGTTAATAAAGTTTGAACCCATCTAGGGGGCGCTGTGACCATTTACAACTAAATCCCATAGAGGTCATCTTTGGTCATCAAAGATGGTTTTCAGTTAATTTGGCACCAATCAAACGTTGCATGGGTAATCTAGAGACAAAAAGCTGTAAGTGGGCCGAGTTAAAGTGATTTGAACAAGTGAGCATCTACATGTGTTGATTGCAGTTGTGTGATGACTCCCACCAAGTTTGATATAGTTTGGAGCTTTTTGCAGAAGTTACAAAGGTTTTTTGAAACTAGGGGGTGCTGTCCCAAATTTAGGAAATATTCCATGAAGAAGTTTGTAATTTGATGAAAGTCATTTGTGTGCAGTTTGGTGTGAATTGCATCATGCATGTGTTATTCAGGGCTTGATGTCTGCAAGGGGGCGGAGCTAAAGCGATATGAACCAATTACCACAAGATTGTGTTGGGTGCCTTTGTGTGATGACACATAGCAAGTTTGGTGCAGTTAAAACCTCGTCTGAAGGAGTTATTACAGTTTTAAAGGTATGTAGGGGGCACTGTGGTGATGTCATACAACGTTCACCAACCGTTTGTGACTCACTGACTAAAGGGCACGATTGTTCATTGCCATGTTCAGTCTCGGGCAGATCGGAGGCTGTTTGTGGAAGTTGCAGTCAAACGTAAGGTCACGGCGCCACGCTAGAATTCGCCATGGCATCAAATCCCCTCCCTATCTGGAAAGCTCTCAGATCTGAATGGTCATTACAGCATCATGAAGACGGTGCATGACCTTAGTGTCATGTTGACTAAATTAGAGGGGACAAATATGGGCATTTCAGCATAAAACAATAGACTTCCTGTATTCAGGGGGCGGGGCTTAGGTGATGTCAGCTGTCCACATTGTCATTGTCTTGAGATGTGGTCAGTGATCACACAGACAAAGTTTGATATAGATCTGATAATGCACATGGGAGTTATTAAGTCAAGTAATGTAATGGCGAAAGGTCAAAGTTTGAGGCTTAGCCACGCCCACACCTTTATACTTATTTAAAATCCGACGGTTGAATTTTTCCCCTTTGTCTTAAGAGTATATAGCAGAAGTTTGAAGGCGATTGGTGAAAAGGGCGACGGAGCACCACTCTCCAAACAACGTGTGCGAAAACCACTAAATCGAGTACTTGAACCAAAATGGCCGACTTCCTGTGCGACTTTGCACTTAGCTCCAAGAGACTTTTTTATAGGTCCTGAGACACCACATAAGTGTATAAAATTTCGTAATCCTCAGTCAAAGCAGGGCTTGGGGCTGACAGTTTTAATGGTCCTAGGGGGCGCTATTTCAGAAAATAGGCCACGCCCACAAACTTCAGCTGTCTATTTCTATTGGGGGTCAGACTAGGATCACTCACAACAAATGTCGAGGTGATATCACGATAAATGAAGGAATGAGAGGCAAATGTTTTTCCATGGCGTTATGGCGAAATTCGCCATGCTCCCAAAGCCCCGCCTTTTTTCAAAACCTGCCAGTACTGGACACCAAGTGACCTCAACTTGTGTGCTGCTATTTGCCAGAGATTCCTGGTGATTGGGTAAAAGGAGCCCAATAGGGAGCTGTGAAAAAAAGAGTAGCGTGGCAACAAGTCAAAGTTTGAGGCTTAGCCACGCCCACACCTTTATACTTATTTAAAATCCGACGGTTGAATTTTTTCCTTTACGTCTTAAGAGTATATAGCAGACGTTTGAAGGCGATTGGTGAAAAGGGCGACGGGGCATCACTCTCTAAACAACGTGTGCGAAAACCACTAAATCGAGTACTTGGACCAAAATGGCCGACTTCCTGTGCGACTTTGCACTTGGCTCCAAGAGACTTTTTTGTAGGTCCTGAGACACCACATTAGTGTACCAAATTTCGTAATCCTCAGTCAAAGCATGGCTTGGGGCTGACAGTTTTAATGGTCCTAGGGGGCGCTATTTCAGAAAATAGGCCACGCCCACCGGATGTTCACATCAGATTTTGTGAGGAACCGAACTAGAATCACTCACAAGAAGTTTCGTGACAATATCTTTAGAAATGACGAAATGGGAGGCAAACGTAAGGCCATGGCGGTACGCCTGACTTTGCCGCGCCGCCACAGCCCCGCCCTCTGCCGAAAACTCTCATAAAGTGACGCCAAGCAACCCCCACTTGTCTTGAGTTAACAGCTACTAATTTGTGGTCATTAAGTGAAATGGGGCAATTTGGGACCTTTCAAAGTAAAACTTAACCTTTTTTGTCCTGAGGGGGCGGGGCTTGAGTGATGTCATCATCCGACCATTCAATTTCCTTTGTGGGCCGATGATGAATGACCACAGCAATTTTTGTAACTTTGTTACATTCAGTTATGAAGTTATAGCAATTTATATTTTTTTGGCGAGTAGTCAAATTTCGAGGCCTGGCCCCGCCCCTTCAACATATACGAAAAGTCAGAATCGTTTTCTCATTTTGTTCACCCATCCCTTCTGAGCAATTTTACACAATTTTTGAGACGATCGTGTGAAAAATGATCGAGCAATCCAATCAGAAACGGACCCTAAAAACGGCAAAAATGGCCAAAAATCGCCATTTCAACCCAAAATGGCCGACTTCCTGTTTGATATTGACCATGCTTGCAAGAGACTTTTCTGTGCGGAGTGGTGAGTACTACAAGTGTACCAAATTTCATAACTGTACGATAAACTAAGCTTTATGGAGAGAGTTTTTTTTTCACATTCTAGGGGGCGCTGTTCAGCCATTTTCTTTGCGATTTTTTTGGGACCTTTAAAATATCAAAATTTTCACCAGGCCTGACAAGTTTACAAAATATTGTGAGTTTTGGGGTATGTTAAGGTCCCCAAAAAGCCATTCAAAGGGGGCACGGAATAACAAAAAAAGAATTAAAGCTGCAAGCAGCGTCGTTCGGCCCTCGCAGCTCCGCGCCGCTCCGGCCTGGCCGGCAGCCCGGGGCACCAGGGCACGTCTGGCAGAACAGAAACGTCAACCACCCCGACACCAGAAACCGCAAATGGCCTCCTCGTCCGCACCTCACCCTGACTCAGCATCCCCTCTGAGCTCACCATTAAATTGAATTGTAAGGTTACGGCGTTACGCCAGAATTCGCCATGGCATCAAAGCCCCTCCCTATCTGGAAAGCTATCAGATCTGAATGGTCATTACAGCATCATGAAGACCGTGCATGACCTTAGTGTCATGTTGACTAAATTAGAGGGGACAAATATGGGCATTTCAGCATAAAACAATAGACTTCCTGTATTCAGGGGGTGGGGCTTAGGTGATGTCAGCTGTCCACATTGTCATTGTTTAAAGATATGGTCAATGATCACACAGACAAAGTTCGAAAAAGATCTGATCATGCACATGGGAGTTATTAAGTCAAGTAAAGTAATGGCGAAAGGTCAAAGTTTGAGACTTAGCCACGCCCACACCTTTCAACTTTTGAAAAATCCGACGGTTGAATTTTTTCTCCTATGTCTTAAGAGTAAATAGCAGAAGTTTGAAGGCGATTGGTGAAAAGGGCAACGGAGCATCACTCTCCAAACAACGTGTGCCAAAACAACTAAATCGCGTACTTGGACCAAAATGGCCGACTTCCTGTGCGACTTTGCACTTGGCTCCAAGAGACTTTTTTGTAGGTCCGGAGACACCTCATTAGTGTACCAAATTTCGTAATCCTCAGTCAAAGAATGGCTAGGGGCTGACAGTTTTAATGGTCCTAGGGGGCGCTATTTCAGAAAAATGGCCACGCCCACAAATTTTAGCTGTCCATTTCTATTGGGGGTCAGACTAGGATCACTCACAACAAATTTCGAGGTGATATCTCGATAACTTAAGAAATGAGAGGCAAACGTATTTCCATGGCGTGATGGCGATTTTCGCCATGCTCCCAAAGCCCCGCCTTTTTTCAAAACCTGCCAGTACTGGAGACAAAGTAACCTCAACTTGTCTACTGCTGTTTGCCACAGAATCCTGGTGTTTGGGTAAAAGGAGTCCAGTAGGGAGCTGTGAAAAAAAGAGTGGCGTGGCGACAGGTCAAAGTTTGAGGCTTAGCCACGCCCACATCTTTCAACTTTTGAAAAATCCGACGGTTGAATTTTTTCCCCTATGTCTTAAGAGTATATAGCAGAAGATTGAAGGAGATTGGTGAAAAGGGCGACGGAGCATCACTCTCCAAACAACGTGTGCGAAAACCACTAAATCGCGCACTTGGACCAAAATGGCCGACTTCCTGTGCGACTTTGCGCTTGGCTCCAAGAGACTTTTTTGTAGGTCCTGAGACACCACATTAGTGTACCAAATTTCGTAATCCTCAGTCAAAGCATAGCTTGGGGCTATTAGTTTAAATGGTCCTAGGGGGCGCTATTTAAGAAAATAGGCCACGCCCACTAAATTCAGATATCTATGTCGCTTGGGGGTCAGACTAGGATCATGCACCAGAAGTTTCGTAGCAATATCACGATAACTGAAGAAATGAGAGGCAAACATACTTCCATGGCGTGATGGCGATTTTCGCCATGCTCCTGAAGCCCCGCCTTTTTTTGAAACCTGCCAGTACTGGATACCAACTGACCTCAAGTTGTCTACTGCTGTTTGCCAGAGATTCCTGCTGATTGGGTAAAAGGAGTCCAGTAGGGAGCTGTGAAAAAATGAGTGGCGTGGCGACAGGTCAAAGTTTGAGGCTTAGCCACGCCCACACCGTTAAACTTTTGAAAAATCCGACGGTTGAATTTTTTCCTCTTTGTCTTAAGAGTATATAGCAGACGTTTCAAGGAGATTGGTGAAAAGGGCGACGGAGCATCACTCTCCAAACAAGGTGTGCGAAAACCAGTAAATCGCGTACTTGGACCAAAATGGCCGACTTCCTGTGCGACTTTGCACTTGGGTCCAAGAGACTTTTTTGTAGGTCCTGAGACACCACATTAGTGTACCAAATTTCGTAATCCTCAGTCAAAGCATGGCTTGGGGCTGACAGTTTTAATGGTCCTAGGGGGCGCTATTTCAGAAAATAGGCCACGCCCACCGGATGTTCACATCAGATCTTTTGGGGGGCCAGACTAGGATCACTCACAAGAAGTTTCGTGATGATATCTTTAGAAATGACGAAATGGGAGGCAAACGTAAGGCCACGGCGGTACGCCTGACTTCGCCGCGCCGCCACAGCCCCGCCCTCTGCCGAAAACTCACATAATGTGACACCAAGCAACCCCCACTTGTCTTGAGTTACCAGCTACAAATTTGTGGTGATTTAGTGAAATGGGGCAATTTGGGACCTTTCACAGTAAAACTTAACCTTTTTGGTCCTGAGGGGGCGGGGCTTGTGTGATGTCATCATGCGACCATTCAATTTACTTTGTGAGGTGATGACGAATGACCACAGAAAGTTTGGTAACTCTATTCCATTCAGTTATGAAGTTATAGCAATTTAAAAATTTTTGGCGAGTAGTCAAACTTCGAGGCCTGGCCCCGCCCCTTCAGTATTTACGAAAAGTCAATTTTATTGTCTCATTTTGTTCGCCCATCTCTTCTGAGCAATTTTACAGAATTTTTGAGATGATCGTGCAAAAAATGATCGAGCAATCCAATCAGAAACGGACCCTAAAAACGGCCAAAACGGCAAAAAATCGCCATTTCAACCCAAAATGGCCGACTTCCTGTTTGATATTGACCATGCTTGCAAGAGACTTTTCTGTGCGGACTATTGAGTACTATAAGTGTACCAAATTTCATAACGGTACGATAAACTAAGCTTTATGGAGAGGGTTTTTTTTCATTTTCTAGGGGGCGCTGTTCAGCCAATTTCTTTGCGATTTTTTTGGGACCTTTAAAATATCAAATTTTTCACCAGGCCTGACAAGTATGCAAAATATTGTGAGTTTTGGGGTATGTTAAGGTCCCCAAAAAGCCATTCAAAGCGGCACCGGAATAATAAATAAAAAAAATAATAATAAACAGAGCAAAAACAAGAGGCCTTCGCAGCGCTTTCGCTGCTCGGGCCTAATAATAATCGGAGCAAAAACAAGAGGCCTTCACAGCGCTTTCGCTGCTCGGGCCTAATTAAAGCTGCAAGCAGCGTCGTTCGGCCCTCGCAGCTCCGCGCCGCTCCGGCCTGGCCGGCAGCCCGGGGCACCAGGGCACGTCTGCGGAAAAGAAATGTTGACCACCCCGACACCAGAAACAGCTAATCGTCACCTCGTCCGCACCTCACCCTGACTGAGCATCCCCTCTGAGCACTCACAGTTTTTGGTGCAGTTACGACCTCGTCTGTAGGAGTTATTACAGTTTTAATGGTGTGTAGGGGGCGCTGTGGTGTTATTATATGAATTTCACCAACCATTTGTATCTCATTGGCTAAAGGGCATGATTGTTGATTGCCATGTTCAGTCTCGTGCAGATGGGAGGCTGTTTGTGGAAGTTACGATCAAACGTAAGGTCATGGCGTCATGCCAGAAATCGCCATGGCATCAAAGCCGCTCCCTATCTGGAAAGCTATCAGATCTGAATGGCCATTGCAACATCATGAAGGCAGTGCCTGACCTTAGTGTCATGTTGACTAAATTAAAGGGGAGAAATATGGGCATTTCACCATAAAACAATAGACTTCCTGTTGTCAGGGGGCGGGGCTTAGGTGATGTCACCTGTCCACAATGACGTCTTGAGATGAGGTCATTGATCACACAGACAAAGTTTGATATAGATTTGATCATGCACATTGGAGTTGTTAAGTCAAGTAATGTAATGGCGAAAGGTCAAAGTTTGAGGCTTAGCCACGCCCACAACATTATACTTATTTAAAATCCGACGGTTGAATTTTTTCCCCTTTGTCTTAAGAAAATATAACAGAAGTTTGAAGGTGATCGGTGAAAAGGGCGACGGGGTATCATTGTCCAAACAACGTGTGCGAAAACCACTAAATCGAGTACTTGGACCAAAATAGCCGACTTCCTGTTCGACTTTGCACTTGGCTCCAAGAGACTTTTTTGTAGGTCGTGAGACACCACATTAGTGTACCAAATTTTGCAATCCTCAGTCAAAGCATGGCTTGGGGCTGAAGGTTTTAATGGCCATAGGGGGCGCTATTTCAGAAAATAGGCCACGCCCACAAACTTCAGCCATTCATGTCTATTGGGGGTCAAACTAGGATCACTCAGAACAAATTTCGAGGTGATATCACTATAAATGAAGAAATGAGAGGCAAACGTATTTCCATGGCGTGATGGCGAATTTTGCCATCCTCCCAAAGCCCCGCCTTTTTTCAAAACCTTCCAGTACTGGAGACCAAGTGACCTCAACTTGTCTGCTGCTACTTACCAGAAATTCCTGATGATTGTGTAAAAGTAGTCCGATAGGGAGCTGTGAAAAAAAGAGTGGTGTGGCGAAAGGTCAAAGTTTGAGGCTTAGCCACGCCCACACCTTTACACTTATTTAAAATCCGACGGTTGAATTTTTTCCTCTATGTCTTAAGAGTATATAGCAGACGTCTGAAGGCGATTGGTGAAAAGGGCGACGGAGCATCACTCTCCAAACAACGTGTGTGAAAACCACTAAATCGCGCACTTGGACCAAAATGGCCGACTTCCTGTGTGACTTTGCACTTGGCTCCAAGAGACTTTTTTGTATGTCCTGAGACCCCACATTAGTGTACCAAATTTCGTAATCCTCAGTCAAAGCATGGCTAGGGGCTGACAGTTTTAATGGTCCTAGGGGGCGCTATTTCAGAAAATAGGCCACGCCCACAAATTTAAGCTGGCCATTTCTATTGGGGGTCAGACTAGGATCACTCACAACAAATTTCGAGGTGATATCACGAGAAATGAAGAAATGAGAGGCAAACGTATTTCCATGGCGTGATGGCGAATTTCGCCATGCTCCCAAAGCCCCGCCTTTTTTCAAAACCTGCCAGTACTGGAGACCAAGTGACCTCAACTTGTGTGCTGCTATTTGCCAGAGATTCCTGGTGATTGGGTAAAAGGAGTCCAATAGGGAGCTGTGAAAAAAAGAGTAGCGTGGCGACAAGTCAAAGTTTGAGGCTTAGCCACGCCCACACCTTCATACTTATTTAAAATCCGACGGTTGAATTTTTTCCTTTACGTCTTAAGAGTATATAGCAGACGTTTGAAGGCAATTGGTGAAAAGGGCGACGGAGCATCACTCTCCAAACAACGTGTGCGAAAACCACTAAATCGAGTACTTGGACCAAAATGGCCGACTTCCTGTGCGACTTTGCACTTGGCTCCAAGAGACTTTTTTGTAGGTCCTGAGACACCACATTAGTGTACCAAATTTCGTAATCCTCAGTCAAAGCTTGGCTAGGGGCTGACAGTTTTAATGGTCCTAGGGGGCGCTATTTCAGAAAATAGGCCACGCCCACCGGATGTTCACATCACATTTTGTGGGGGGCTGAACTAGGATCACTCCCAAGAGGTTTTGTGGCAATATCTCTAGAACTGACGAAATGGGAGGCAAACGTAAGGCCACGTCGGTACGCCTGATTTCGCCGCGCCGCCACTGCCCCGCCTTCTGCAGAAAACTCCCATAAAGTGACTCCAAGAAACCCCAACTTGTCTTCAGTTACCTGCTACAAATTTGGGTTGATTATTTGAAAGGGCGAATTTTGGAAAATTTCCCAGTAAAACTTGACCTTTTAAGTCCTGAGGGGGCGGGGCTTACGTGACATCATCAATCGACCATTCATTTGTCTTCGGGGGGCGATGACGATTGTCCATAGAACATTACTTTAACTGTAATTCTTTCATTTATGACATTATAGCAATTTGAATTTTTTTGGCGAGTGCTCGAACTTTGAGGCCTGGCCCCGCCCCTTCAGTATTTACGAAAAGTCAATTTTATTGTCTCATTTGAATCGTCCATCTCTTCTGTTCGATGGCACACTATTTTTGAGACTATGGTACGAAAAATGACGAAACTGTTCAACCAAATATAGACCCTAGAAATGGCCAAAACGGGGTCAAAATGGCCACTTTAGTCCAAAATGGCCGACTTCCTGTTTGATATTGACCATGGGTGCAAGAGGCTTTTCTGTGCGTATTGTTGAGTTCTACAAGTGTACCAAATTTCATCACTCTACTAAGAAAAAAGGTTAAAGCGGAGGGGTATTTTTAATTTTCCAGGGGGCGCTGTCGAAACATTTTTTTACCAACTTTCACGTTGCCATTGAAATACGTAAATTTCACGCACTTTCTATATTGGGCCAGAATTTGGTGAGTTTTTGGATATGCTAAGACCCCCTAAAGGCCACCCAAAGACGCGGAAGAAAAAAAAGAAAGAAAAAAAAAAGAAAGAAAAAAAAAAGAAACGGAGCAGATACAATAGGCCTTCGCAGCGCTTCGCTGCTCGGGCCTAATAATAATAAACGGAGCAGATACAATAGGCCTTCGCAGCTTCACTGCTCGGGCCTAATTAAAGCTGCAAGCAGCGTCATTTGGCCCTCGCAGCTCCGGGCCGCTCCGGCTTGGCCGGCAGCCCGGGGCACCAGGGCACGTCCGCGGAACAGAAAAGTCCACCACCCCGACACCAGAAACCCTTAATGGTCACCTCGTCCACACCTCACCCTGACTCAGCATCCCCTCTGAGCCCACCATTATATTACACGCCTCAGCCACTAGGGCATACTATTATCTTTACCACACTGGTGTTGTGATGACACAGACCAACTGTAAAGCTTTTCTGACCATGTTTTTTAAAGTTATCAAAAGATAAAGTTATCTAGGGGGCGCTGTGACCAACTACAGAAAAATCCCATTGAGGTCAGCTTTGGCTGACAACGACGGTTTTCTGTTATTTTGGCATCAAATGGACGCTTTTTGTGTTATCTAGAGCCAGTGAGCTGAAAGAGCCGGAGCTACAGGGATTTGAACCAACAACCACATCAATGTGTTTTGTGCAGTCACGTGATGTCACAAGCCAAGAATAATGGCATTCTGACTTTGTCTTTAGAAGTTAATAAAGTTTGAACCCATCTAGGGGGCGCTGTGACCATTTACAACTAAATCCCATAGAGGTCATCTTTGGTCATCAAAGATGGTTTTCAGTTAATTTGGCACCAATCAAACGTTGCATGGGTAATCTAGAGACAAAAAGCTGTAAGTGGGCCGAGTTAAAGTGATTTGAACAAGTGAGCATCTACATGTGTTGATTGCAGTTGTGTGATGACTCCCACCAAGTTTGATATAGTTTGGAGCTTTTTGCAGAAGTTACAAAGGTTTTTTGAAACTAGGGGGTGCTGTCCCAAATTTAGGAAATATTCCATGAAGAAGTTTGTAATTTGATGAAAGTCATTTGTGTGCAGTTTGGTGTGAATTGCATCATGCATGTGTTATTCAGGGCTTGATGTCTGCAAGGGGGCGGAGCTAAAGCAATATGAACCAATTACCACAAGATTGTGTTGGGTGCCTTTGTGTGATGACACATAGCAAGTTTGGTGCAGTTAAAACCTCGTCTGAAGGAGTTATTACAGTTTTAAAGGTATGTAGGGGGCACTGTGGTGATGTCATACAACGTTCACCAACCGTTTGTGACTCGTTGACTAAAGGGCACGATTGTTCATTGCCATGTTCAGTCTCGGGCAGATCGGAGGCTGTTTGTGGAAGTTGCAGTCAAACGTAAGGTCACGGCGCCACGCTAGAATTCGCCATGGCATCAAATCCCCTCCCTATCTGGAAAGCTCTCAGATCTGAATGGTCATTACAGCATCATGAAGACGGTGCATGACCTTAGTGTCATGTTGACTAAATTAGAGGGGACAAATATGGGCATTTCAGCATAAAACAATAGACTTCCTGTATTCAGGGGGCGGGGCTTAGGTGATGTCAGCTGTCCACATTGTCATTGTCTTGAGATGTGGTCAGTGATCACACAGACAAAGTTTGATATAGATCTGATAATGCACATGGGAGTTATTAAGTCAAGTAATGTAATGGCGAAAGGTCAAAGTTTGAGGCTTAGCCACGCCCACACCTTTATACTTATTTAAAATCCGACGGTTGAATTTTTCCCCTTTGTCTTAAGAGTATATAGCAGAAGTTTGAAGGCGATTGGTGAAAAGGGCGACGGAGCACCACTCTCCAAACAACGTGTGCGAAAACCACTAAATCGAGTACTTGAACCAAAATGGCCGACTTCCTGTGCGACTTTGCACTTAGCTCCAAGAGACTTTTTTATAGGTCCTGAGACACCACATAAGTGTATAAAATTTCGTAATCCTCAGTCAAAGCAGGGCTTGGGGCTGACAGTTTTAATGGTCCTAGGGGGCGCTATTTCAGAAAATAGGCCACGCCCACAAACTTCAGCTGTCTATTTCTATTGGGGGTCAGACTAGGATCACTCACAACAAATGTCGAGGTGATATCACGATAAATGAAGGAATGAGAGGCAAATGTTTTTCCATGGCGTTATGGCGAAATTCGCCATGCTCCCAAAGCCCCGCCTTTTTTCAAAACCTGCCAGTACTGGACACCAAGTGACCTCAACTTGTGTGCTGCTATTTGCCAGAGATTCCTGGTGATTGGGTAAAAGGAGCCCAATAGGGAGCTGTGAAAAAAAGAGTAGCGTGGCAACAAGTCAAAGTTTGAGGCTTAGCCACGCCCACACCTTTATACTTATTTAAAATCCGACGGTTGAATTTTTTCCTTTACGTCTTAAGAGTATATAGCAGACGTTTGAAGGCGATTGGTGAAAAGGGCGACGGGGCATCACTCTCTAAACAACGTGTGCGAAAACCACTAAATCGAGTACTTGGACCAAAATGGCCGACTTCCTGTGCGACTTTGCACTTGGCTCCAAGAGACTTTTTTGTAGGTCCTGAGACACCACATTAGTGTACCAAATTTCGTAATCCTCAGTCAAAGCATGGCTTGGGGCTGACAGTTTTAATGGTCCTAGGGGGCGCTATTTCAGAAAATAGGCCACGCCCACCGGATGTTCACATCAGATTTTGTGAGGAACCGAACTAGAATCACTCACAAGAAGTTTCGTGACAATATCTTTAGAAATGACGAAATGGGAGGCAAACGTAAGGCCATGGCGGTACGCCTGACTTTGCCGCGCCGCCACAGCCCCGCCCTCTGCCGAAAACTCTCATAAAGTGACGCCAAGCAACCCCCACTTGTCTTGAGTTAACAGCTACTAATTTGTGGTCATTAAGTGAAATGGGGCAATTTGGGACCTTTCAAAGTAAAACTTAACCTTTTTTGTCCTGAGGGGGCGGGGCTTGAGTGATGTCATCATCCGACCATTCAATTTCCTTTGTGGGCCGATGATGAATGACCACAGCAATTTTTGTAACTTTGTTACATTCAGTTATGAAGTTATAGCAATTTATATTTTTTTGGCGAGTAGTCAAATTTCGAGGCCTGGCCCCGCCCCTTCAACATATACGAAAAGTCAGAATCGTTTTCTCATTTTGTTCACCCATCCCTTCTGAGCAATTTTACACAATTTTTGAGACGATCGTGTGAAAAATGATCGAGCAATCCAATCAGAAACGGACCCTAAAAACGGCAAAAATGGCCAAAAATCGCCATTTCAACCCAAAATGGCCGACTTCCTGTTTGATATTGACCATGCTTGCAAGAGACTTTTCTGTGCGGAGTGGTGAGTACTACAAGTGTACCAAATTTCATAACTGTACGATAAACTAAGCTTTATGGAGAGGGTTTTTTTTTCACATTCTAGGGGGCGCTGTTCAGCCATTTTCTTTGCGATTTTTTTGGGACCTTTAAAATATCAAAATTTTCACCAGGCCTGACAAGTTTACAAAATATTGTGAGTTTTGGGGTATGTTAAGGTCCCCAAAAAGCCATTCAAAGGGGGCACGGAATAACAAAAAAAGAATAATAATCGGAGCAAAAACAAGAGGCCTTCACAGCGCTTTCGCTGCTCGGGCCTAATTAAAGCTGCAAGCAGCGTCGTTCGGCCCTCGCAGCTCCGCGCCGCTCCGGCCTGGCCGGAAGCCCGGGGCACCAGGGCACGTCTGCGGAAAAGAAATGTTGACCACCCCGACACCAGAAACAGCTAATCGTCACCTCGTCCGCACCTCACCCTGACTGAGCATCCCCTCTGAGCACTCACAGTTTTTGGTGCAGTTACGACCTCGTCTGTAGGAGTTATTACAGTTTTAATGGTGTGTAGGGGGCGCTGTGGTGTTATTATATGAATTTCACCAACCATTTGTATCTCATTGGCTAAAGGGCATGATTGTTGATTGCCATGTTCAGTCTCGTGCAGATGGGAGGCTGTTTGTGGAAGTTACGATCAAACGTAAGGTCATGGCGTCATGCCAGAAATCGCCATGGCATCAAAGCCGCTCCCTATCTGGAAAGCTATCAGATCTGAATGGCCATTGCAACATCATGAAGACAGTGCCTGACCTTAGTGTCATGTTGACTAAATTAAAGGGGAGAAATATGGGCATTTCACCATAAAACAATAGACTTCCTGTTGTCAGGGGGCGGGGCTTAGGTAATGTCACCTGTCCACAATGACGTCTTGAGATGTGGTCATTGATCACACAGACAAAGTTTTTATATAGATTTGATCATGCACATTGGAGTTGTTAAGTCAAGTAATGTAATGGCGAAAGGTCAAAGTTTGAGGCTTAGCCACGCCCACAACATTATACTTATTTAAAATCCGACGGTTGAATTTTTTCCCCTTTGTCTTAAGAAAATATAACAGAAGTTTGAAGGTGATCGGTGAAAAGGGCGACGGGGTATCATTGTCCAAACAACGTGTGCGAAAACCACTAAATCGAGTACTTGGACCAAAATAGCCGACTTCCTGTTCGACTTTGCACTTGGCTCCAAGAGACTTTTTTGTAGGTCGTGAGACACCACATTAGTGTACCAAATTTTGCAATCCTCAGTCAAAGCATGGCTTGGGGCTGAAGGTTTTAATGGCCATAGGGGGCGCTATTTCAGAAAATAGGCCACGCCCACAAACTTCAGCCATTCATTTCTATTGGGGGTCAAACTAGGATCACTCAGAACAAATTTCGAGGTGATATCACTATAAATGAAGAAATGAGAGGCAAACGTATTTCCATGGCGTGATGGCGAATTTTGCCATCCTCCCAAAGCCCCGCCTTTTTTCAAAACCTTCCAGTACTGGAGACCAAGTGACCTCAACTTGTCTGCTGCTACTTACCAGAAATTCCTGATGATTGTGTAAAAGTAGTCCGATAGGGAGCTGTGAAAAAAAGAGTGGTGTGGCGAAAGGTCAAAGTTTGAGGCTTAGCCACGCCCACACCTTTACACTTATTTAAAATCCGACGGTTGAATTTTTTCCTCTATGTCTTAAGAGTATATAGCAGACGTCTGAAGGCGATTGGTGAAAAGGGCGACGGAGCATCACTCTCCAAACAACGTGTGTGAAAACCACTAAATCGCGCACTTGGACCAAAATGGCCGACTTCCTGTGTGACTTTGCACTTGGCTCCAAGAGACTTTTTTGTATGTCCTGAGACCCCACATTAGTGTACCAAATTTCGTAATCCTCAGTCAAAGCATGGCTAGGGGCTGACAGTTTTAATGGTCCTAGGGGGCGCTATTTCAGAAAATAGGCCACGCCCACAAATTTAAGCTGGCCATTTCTATTGGGGGTCAGACTAGGATCACTCACAACAAATTTCGAGGTGATATCACGAGAAATGAAGAAATGAGAGGCAAACGTATTTCCATGGCGTGATGGCGAATTTCGCCATGCTCCCAAAGCCCCGCCTTTTTTCAAAACCTGCCAGTACTGGAGACCAAGTGACCTCAACTTGTGTGCTGCTATTTGCCAGAGATTCCTGGTGATTGGGTAAAAGGAGTCCAATAGGGAGCTGTGAAAAAAAGAGTAGCGTGGCGACAAGTCAAAGTTTGAGGCTTAGCCACGCCCACACCTTCATACTTATTTAAAATCCGACGGTTGAATTTTTTCCTTTACGTCTTAAGAGTATATAGCAGACGTTTGAAGGCAATTGGTGAAAAGGGCGACGGAGCATCACTCTCCAAACAACGTGTGCGAAAACCACTAAATCGAGTACTTGGACCAAAATGGCCGACTTCCTGTGCGACTTTGCACTTGGCTCCAAGAGACTTTTTTGTAGGTCCTGAGACACCACATTAGTGTACCAAATTTCGTAATCCTCAGTCAAAGCTTGGCTAGGGGCTGACAGTTTTAATGGTCCTAGGGGGCGCTATTTCAGAAAATAGGCCACGCCCACCGGATGTTCACATCAGATTTTGTGAGGGACCGGATTAGGATCACTCACAAGAAGTTTCGTGACGATATCTTTAGAAATGACGAAATGGGAGGCAAACGTAAGGCCATGGCGGTACGCCTAACTTCGCCGCGCCGCCACAGCCCCGCCCTCTGCCGAAAACTCCCATAAAGTGACGCCAAGCATCCCCCACTTGTCTTGAGTTACCAGCTACAAATTTGTGGTGATTGAGTGAAATGGGGCCATTTGGGACCTTTCATAGTAAAACTTGACCTTTTTGGTCCTGAGGGGGCGGGGCTTGTGTGATGTCATCATCCGACCATTCAATTTCCTTTGTGGGCCGATGACGAATGACCACAGCAATTTTTGTAACTCTGTTACATTCAGTTATGAAGTTATAGCAATTTATATTTTTTTGGCGAGTAGTCAAATTTCGAGGCCTGGCCCCGCCCCTTCAACATATACGAAAAGTCAGAATCGTTTTCTCATTTTGTTCACCCATCCCTTCTGAGCAATTTTACACAATTTTTGAGACGATCGTGTGAAAAATGATCGAGCAATCCAATCAGAAACGGACCCTAAAAACGGCAAAAATGGCCAAAAATCGCCATTTCAACCCAAAATGGCCGACTTCCTGTTTGATATTGACCATGCTTGCAAGAGACTTTTCTGTGCGGAGTGGTGAGTACTACAAGTGTACCAAATTTCATAACTGTACGATAAACTAAGCTTTATGGAGAGGGTTTTTTTTTTCACATTCTAGGGGGCGCTGTTCAGCCATTTTCTTTGCGATTTTTTTGGGACCTTTAAAATATCAAAATTTTCACCAGGCCTGACAAGTTTACAAAATATTGTGAGTTTTGGGGTATGTTAAGGTCCCCAAAAAGCCATTCAAAGGGGGCACGGAATAACAAAAAAAGAATAATAATCGGAGCAAAAACAAGAGGCCTTCACAGCGCTTTCGCTGCTCGGGCCTAATTAAAGCTGCAAGCAGCGTCGTTCGGCCCTCGCAGCTCCGCGCCGCTCCGGCCTGGCCGGAAGCCCGGGGCACCAGGGCACGTCTGCGGAAAAGAAATGTTGACCACCCCGACACCAGAAACAGCTAATCGTCACCTCGTCCGCACCTCACCCTGACTGAGCATCCCCTCTGAGCACTCACAGTTTTTGGTGCAGTTACGACCTCGTCTGTAGGAGTTATTACAGTTTTAATGGTGTGTAGGGGGCGCTGTGGTGTTATTATATGAATTTCACCAACCATTTGTATCTCATTGGCTAAAGGGCATGATTGTTGATTGCCATGTTCAGTCTCGTGCAGATGGGAGGCTGTTTGTGGAAGTTACGATCAAACGTAAGGTCATGGCGTCATGCCAGAAATCGCCATGGCATCAAAGCCGCTCCCTATCTGGAAAGCTATCAGATCTGAATGGCCATTGCAACATCATGAAGACAGTGCCTGACCTTAGTGTCATGTTGACTAAATTAAAGGGGAGAAATATGGGCATTTCACCATAAAACAATAGACTTCCTGTTGTCAGGGGGCGGGGCTTAGGTAATGTCACCTGTCCACAATGACGTCTTGAGATGTGGTCATTGATCACACAGACAAAGTTTGATATAGATTTGATCATGCACATTGGAGTTGTTAAGTCAAGTAATGTAATGGCGAAAGGTCAAAGTTTGAGGCTTAGCCACGCCCACAACATTATACTTATTTAAAATCCGACGGTTGAATTTTTTCCCCTTTGTCTTAAGAAAATATAACAGAAGTTTGAAGGTGATCGGTGAAAAGGGCGACGGGGTATCATTGTCCAAACAACGTGTGCGAAAACCACTAAATCGAGTACTTGGACCAAAATAGCCGACTTCCTGTTCGACTTTGCACTTGGCTCCAAGAGACTTTTTTGTAGGTCGTGAGACACCACATTAGTGTACCAAATTTTGCAATCCTCAGTCAAAGCATGGCTTGGGGCTGAAGGTTTTAATGGCCATAGGGGGCGCTATTTCAGAAAATAGGCCACGCCCACAAACTTCAGCCATTCATTTCTATTGGGGGTCAAACTAGGATCACTCAGAACAAATTTCGAGGTGATATCACTATAAATGAAGAAATGAGAGGCAAACGTATTTCCATGGCGTGATGGCGAATTTTGCCATCCTCCCAAAGCCCCGCCTTTTTTCAAAACCTTCCAGTACTGGAGACCAAGTGACCTCAACTTGTCTGCTGCTACTTACCAGAAATTCCTGATGATTGTGTAAAAGTAGTCCGATAGGGAGCTGTGAAAAAAAGAGTGGTGTGGCGAAAGGTCAAAGTTTGAGGCTTAGCCACGCCCACACCTTTACACTTATTTAAAATCCGACGGTTGAATTTTTTCCTCTATGTCTTAAGAGTATATAGCAGACGTCTGAAGGCGATTGGTGAAAAGGGCGACGGAGCATCACTCTCCAAACAACGTGTGTGAAAACCACTAAATCGCGCACTTGGACCAAAATGGCCGACTTCCTGTGTGACTTTGCACTTGGCTCCAAGAGACTTTTTTGTATGTCCTGAGACCCCACATTAGTGTACCAAATTTCGTAATCCTCAGTCAAAGCATGGCTAGGGGCTGACAGTTTTAATGGTCCTAGGGGGCGCTATTTCAGAAAATAGGCCACGCCCACAAATTTAAGCTGGCCATTTCTATTGGGGGTCAGACTAGGATCACTCACAACAAATTTCGAGGTGATATCACGAGAAATGAAGAAATGAGAGGCAAACGTATTTCCATGGCGTGATGGCGAATTTCGCCATGCTCCCAAAGCCCCGCCTTTTTTCAAAACCTGCCAGTACTGGAGACCAAGTGACCTCAACTTGTGTGCTGCTATTTGCCAGAGATTCCTGGTGATTGGGTAAAAGGAGTCCAATAGGGAGCTGTGAAAAAAAGAGTAGCGTGGCGACAAGTCAAAGTTTGAGGCTTAGCCACGCCCACACCTTCATACTTATTTAAAATCCGACGGTTGAATTTTTTCCTTTACGTCTTAAGAGTATATAGCAGACGTTTGAAGGCAATTGGTGAAAAGGGCGACGGAGCATCACTCTCCAAACAACGTGTGCGAAAACCACTAAATCGAGTACTTGGACCAAAATGGCCGACTTCCTGTGCGACTTTGCACTTGGCTCCAAGAGACTTTTTTGTAGGTCCTGAGACACCACATTAGTGTACCAAATTTCGTAATCCTCAGTCAAAGCTTGGCTAGGGGCTGACAGTTTTAATGGTCCTAGGGGGCGCTATTTCAGAAAATAGGCCACGCCCACCGGATGTTCACATCAGATTTTGTGAGGGACCGGATTAGGATCACTCACAAGAAGTTTCGTGACGATATCTTTAGAAATGACGAAATGGGAGGCAAACGTAAGGCCATGGCGGTACGCCTAACTTCGCCGCGCCGCCACAGCCCCGCCCTCTGCCGAAAACTCCCATAAAGTGACGCCAAGCATCCCCCACTTGTCTTGAGTTACCAGCTACAAATTTGTGGTGATTGAGTGAAATGGGGCCATTTGGGACCTTTCATAGTAAAACTTGACCTTTTTGGTCCTGAGGGGGCGGGGCTTGTGTGATGTCATCATCCGACCATTCAATTTCCTTTGTGGGCCGATGACGAATGACCACAGCAATTTTTGTAACTCTGTTACATTCAGTTATGAAGTTATAGCAATTTATATTTTTTTGGCGAGTAGTCAAACTTCGAGGCCTGGCCCCGCCCCTTCATCATATACGAAAACTCAGAATCCTTGTCTCATTTTGTTCGCCCATCCCTTCTGAGCAATTTTACACAATTTTTGAGACGATCGTGCGAAAATTGATCGAGCAATCCTATCAGAAACGGACCCTAAAAACGGCAAAAACGGCCAAAAATCGCCATTTCAACCCAAAATGGCCGACTTCCTGTTTGATATTGACAATGCTTGCAAGAGACTTTTCTGTGCGGACTGTTGAGTACTACAAGTGTACCAAATTTCATAACTGTACGATAAACTAAGCTTTATAGAGAGGGTTTTTTTTCACATTCTAGGGGGCGCTGTTCAGCCAATTTCTTTGCGATTTTTTTGGGACCTTTAAAATATCAAATTTTTCACCAGGCCTGACAAGTTTGCAAAATATTGTGAGTTTTGGGGTATGTTAAGGTCCCCAAAAAGCCATTCAAAGGGGGCACGGAATAACAAAAAAAGAATTAAAGCTGCAAGCAGCGTCGTTCGGCCCTCGCAGCTCCGCGCCGCTCCAGCCTGGCCGGCAGCCCGGGGCACCAGGGCACGTCTGGCAGAACAGAAACGTCAACCACCCCGACAGCAGAAACTGCAAATGGCCTCCTAGTCCGCACCTCACCCTGACTCAGCATCCCCTCTGAGCTCACCATTAAATTGAATTGTAAGGTTACGGCGTTATGCCAGAATTCGCCATGGCATCAAAGCCCCTCCCTTTCTGGAAAGCTATCAGATTTGAATGGTCATTACAGCATCATGAAGACAGTGCATGACCTTGGTGTCATGTTGACTAAATTAGAGGGGACAAATATGGGCATTTCACCATAAAACAATAGACTTCCTGTTGTCAGGGGGCGGGGCTTAGGTGTTGTCAGCTGTCCACATTGTCATTGTTTACAGATATGGTCAATGATCACACAGACAAAGTTCGAAAAATATCTGATCATGCACATGGGAGTTATTAAGTCAAGTAAAGTAATGGCGAAAGGTCAAAGTTTGAGGCTTAGCCACGCCCACACCTTTCAACTTTTGAAAAATCCGACGGTTGAATTTTTTCCCCTACGTCTTAAGAGTATATTGCAGAAGTTTGAAGGTGATTGGTGAAAAGGGCGACGGAGCATCACTCTCCAAACAACGTGTGCGAAAACCACTAAATCATGTACTTGGACCAAAATGGCCGACTTCCTGTACGACTTTGCACTTGGGTCCAAGAGACTTTTTTGTAGGGCCTGACACACCACATTAGTGTACCAAATTTCGTAATCCTCAGTCAAAGCATGGCTTGGGGCTATTAGTTTAAATGGACCTAGGGGGCGCTATTTAAGAAAATAGGCCACGCCCACAAATTTCAGCTGTGTATGTCTCTTGGGGGTCAGACTAGGATCACTCACAAGACGTTTCGTAGCGATATCACGATAACAGAAGAAAAGAGAGGCAAACGTATTTCCATGGCGTGATGGCGATTTTCGCCATGCTGCCAAAGCCCCGCCTTTACTCGAAACCTGCCAGTACTGATACCAAGTGACCTCAAGTTGTCTATTGCTATTTGCCAGAGATTCTTGTTGATTGGGTAAAAGGAGTCCAATAGGGAGCTGTGAAAAAAAGAGTGGCGTGGCGAAAGGTCAAAGTTTGAGGCTTAGCCACGCCCACACCTTTATACTTATTTAAAATCCGACGGTTGAATTTTTTCCTCTATGTCTTAAGAGTATATAGCAGAAGCTCGAAGGCGATTGGTGAAAAGGGCGACGGAGCATCACTCTCCAAACAACGTGTGTGAAAACCACTAAATCGCGCACTTGGACCAAAATGGCCGACTTCCTGTGTGACTTTGCACTTGGCTCCAAGAGACTTTTTTGTAGGTCCTGAGACACCACATTAGTGTACCAAATTTTGTAATCCTCAGTCAAAGCATGGCTTGGGGCTGACAGTTTTAATGGTCCTAGGGGGCGCTAATACAGAAAATAGGCCACGCCCACAAACTTAAGCTGACCTTTTCTATTGGGGGTCAGACTAGGATCACTCACAACAATGGTCGAGGTGATATCACGATAAATGAAGAAATGAGAGGCAAACGTATTTCCATGGCGTGATGGCGAATTTCGCCATGCTCCCAAAGCCCCGCCTTTTTTCAAAACCTTCCAGTACTGGAGACCAAGTGACCTCAACTTGCCTGCTGCTATTTACCAGAGATTCCTGGTGATTGGGTAAAAGGAGTCCAATAAGGAGCTGTGAAAAAAAGAGTGGCGTGGCGAAAGGTCAAAGTTTGAGGCTTAGCCACGCCCACACCTTTATACTTATTTAAAATCCGACGGTTGAATTTTTTCCTCTATGTCTTAAGACTATATAGCAGAAGTTTGAAAGTGATTGGTGAAAAGGGCGACGGAGTATCACTCTCCAAACAACGTGTGTGAAAACCACTAAATCGCGCACTTGGACCAAAATGGCCGACTTCCTGTGCGACTTTGCACTTGGCTCCAAGAGACTTTTTTGTAGGTCCTGAGACACCACATTAGTGTACCAAATTTCGTAATCCTCAGTCAAAGCATGGCTTGGGGCTGACAGTTTTAATGGTCCTAGGGGGCGCTATTTCAGAAAATAGGCCACGCCCACCAGATGTTCCATTCAGATCTTTTGGGGGGCTGGACTAGGATCACTCACAAGAAGTTTCGTGACGATATCTTTGGAAATGACGAAATGGGAGGCAAACGTAAGGCCACGGCGGTACGCCTGAATTCGCCGCGCCGCCACAGCCCCGCCCTCTGCCGAAAACTCCCATAAAGTGACGCCAAGCAACCCCCACTTGTCTTGAGTTACCAGCTACAAATTTGTGGTGATTAAGTGAAATGGGGCAATTTGGGACGTTTCACAGTAAAACTTGATCTTTTTGGTCCTGAGGGGGCGGGGCTTGTGTGATGTCATCATCCGACCATTCAATTTACTTTGTGAGTGGATGACGAATGACCACAGAAAGTTTGGTAACTCTATTCCATTCATTTATGAAGTTATAGCAATTTAATTTTTTTTGGCGAGTAGTCAAACTTCGAGGCCTGGCCCCGCCCATTCAGCATTTACGAAAAGTCAATTTTATTGTCTCATTTTGTTTGCCCATCTCTTCTGAGCAATTTTATACCATTTTTAAGAGGATTGTGCAAAAAATGATCGAGCAATCCAATCAGAAACGGACCCTAAAAACGGCAAAAACGGCAAAAAATCGCCATTTCAACCCAAAATGGCCGACTTCCTGTTTGATATTGACCATGCTTGCAAGAGACTTTTCTGTGCGGACTGTTGAGTACTATAAGTGTACCAAATTTCCAAACTGTACGGTAAACTAAGCTTTATGGAGAGGGGTTTTTTTTTTCATTTTGTAGGGGGCGCTGTTCAGCCATTTTCTTTGCGATTTTTTTGGGACCTTTAAAATATTAAATTTTTCACCAGGCTTGACAAGTGTGCAAAATATTGTGAGTTTTGGGGTATGTTAAGGTCCCCAAAAAGCCATTCAAAGTGGCACCGGAATAATAAATTAAAGCTGCAAGCAGCGTCGTTCGGCCCTCGCAGCTCCGCGCCGCTCTGGCCTGGCCGGCAGCCCGGGGCACCAGGCTACGTCTGCGAAACAGAAACGTCGACCACCCCGACACCAGAAACTGCTAACGGCCACCTTGTCCGCACCCCACCCTGATTTAGCATCCCCTTTGAGCCCACCATTATATTTTATGTCTCACCACTAGGGAATCCTGTATCTTTACCACACTGGTGGTGTGATGACAGTGACCAACTTTAATGCTATTCTGACCATGTTTTTTAAAGTTATCGAAGGATAACGTAATGTAGGGGGCGCTGTGACCAACTACAGAAAAGTCCCTTTGAGGTCAGCTTTGGTGACATTATATAACATTCACCAACCGTTTGTGCCTCATTGGCTAAAGGGCATGATTGTTCATTGCCATGTTCAGTTTCGGGCAAATCGGAGGCCGTTTGTGGAAGTTACAGTCAAATGTAAGGTCATGGCGTCACGCCAGCATTCACCATGACATCAATGCCCCTCCCTTTCTGGAAAGCTACCAGATCTGAATGGTCGTTACAACATCATGAAGACAGTGTATGACCTTAGTGTCATGTTCACTAAATTAGAGGGGACGAATATGGGCATTTCACCATAAAACAATAGACTTCCTGTTGTCAGGGGGCGGGGCTTACGTGATGTCAGCTGTCCACATTATCATTGTGTTGAGATGCGGTCAGTGATCACACAGACAAAGTTTGACGTAGATCTGATAATGCACATGGGAGTTATTAAGTCAAGTAATGTATTGGCGAAAGGTCAAAGTTTGAGGCTTAGCCACGCCCACACCTTTATACTTATTTAAAATCCGACGGTTGAATTTTTTCCCCTTTGCCTTAAGAGTACATAGCAGAAGTTTTAAGGTGATTGGTGAAAAGGGCGACGGAGAATCACTCTCCAAACAACGTGTGCGAAAACCACTAAATCGAGTACTTGGACCAAAATGGCCGACTTCCTGTGCGACTTTGCACTTGGCTCCAAGAGACTTTTTTGTAGGTCCTGAGACACCACATTAGTGTACCAAATTTCGTAATCCTCAGTCAAAGCATGGCTTGGGGCTGACAGTTTAAAATGTCCTAGGGGGTGCTATTTCAGAATGTAGGCCACGCCCACAAACGTCAGCTATCTATTTCTATCGGTGGTCAGACTAGGATCACTCAAAACGAATTTCGAGGTGATATCACGATAAATGAAGAAATGAGAGGCAAACGTATTTCCATGGCGTGATGGCGAATTTCGCCATGCTCCCAAAGCCCCACCTTTTTTCAAAACCTGCCAGTACTGGAGACCAAGTGACATCAACTTGTGTGCTGATATTTGCCAGAGATTCCTGGTGATTGGGTAAAAGGAGTCCAATAGGGAGCTGTGAAAAAAAGAGTGGCGTGGCGACAGGTCAAAGTTTGAGGCTTAGCCACGCCCACACCTTTATACTTATTTAAAATCCGACGGTTGGATTTTTTCCCCTTTGTCTTAAGAGTATATAGCAGAAGTTTTAAGGCGATTGGTGAAAAGGGCGACGGAGCATCACTCTCCAAATAACGTGTGCGAAAACAACTAAATCAAGTACTTGGACCAAAATGGCCGACTTCCTGTGCAACTTTGCACTTGGCTCCAAGAGACTTTTTTGTAGGTCCTGAGACACCACATTAGTGTACCACATTTCGTAATCCTCAGTCAAAGCATGGCTTGCGGCTGACAGTTTTAATGGTCCTAGGGGGCGCTATTTCAGAAAATAGGCCACGCCCACCTGATGTTGACATCAAATCTTTTGGGTGGCCAGACTAGGATCACTCACAAGACGTTTCGTGACGATATCTTTAGAAATGACAAAATGGGAGGCAAACGTAAGGCCACGGCGGTACGCCTGACTTCGCCGCGCCGCCGCAGCCCCACCCTCTGCCGAAAACTCCCATAAAGTGACGCCAAGCAACCCCCACTTGTCTTGAGTTAGCAGCTACAAATTTGTGGTGATTAAGTGAAATGGGACAATTTTGGACCTTTCACAGTAAAACTTGACCTTTTTGGTCCTGAGGGGGCGGGGCTTGTGTGATGTCATAATCTGACCATTCAATTTCCTTTGTGGGCGGATGACAAATGACCACAGCAATTTTTATAACTCTATTACATTCAGTTATGAAGTTATAGCAATTTAAAATTTTTTGGCGAGTAGTCAAACTTCGAGGCCTGGCCCCGCCCCTTCAACATATACGAAAACTCAGAATCCTCATCTCATTTTGTTCGCCCATCCCTTCTGAGCAATTTTACACAATTTTTGAGATGATCGTGCGAAAAATGACCGAGCAATCCAATCAGAAACGGACCCTAAAAACGGCAAAAATGGCTAAAAATCGCCATTTCAACCCAAAATGGCCGACTTCCTGTTTGATATTGACCATGGTTGCAAGAGACTTTTCTGTGCGGACTGTTGAGGACTACAAGTGTTCCAAATTTCATAACTGTACGATAAACTAAGCTTTATGGAGAGGGGTATTTTTCACCTTTTAGGGGGCGCTGTTCAGCCATTTTCTTTACGATTTTTTTGGGACCTTTAAAATATCAAATTTTTCACCAGGCCTGACAAGTTTGCAAAATATTGTGAGTTTTGGGGTACGTTAAGGTCCCCAAAAAGCCGTTCAAAGGGGCACCGGAATAATAAATAATAATAAACAGAGCAAAAACAAGAAGCCTTCGCAGCGCTTTCGCTGCTCGGGCCTAATAAAGAAAAATAATAATAAACAGAGCAAAAACAAGAGGCCTTCGCAGCGCTTTCGCTGCTCGGGCCTAATTAAAGCTGCAAGCAGCGTCGTTCGGCCCTCGCAGCTCCGCGCCGCTCCGGCCTGGCTGGCAGCCCGGGGCACCAGGGCACGTCCGCGGAAAAGAAACGTTGACCAACCCGACACCAGAAACCGCAAACGATGACCTCATCCGCACCTCACCCTGACTCAGCATCACCTCTTATCCCACCATTATATTACACGTCTCACAACTAGGGCATACTCTACCTTTACGACTCTGGTGGTGTGATGACACAGACCAACTGTAATGCTTTTCTGACCACGTTTTTTGAAGTTATTGTAGGTTAAACTTATCTAGGGGCGCTGGAAAGCTTTCATATCATTACAAATATGGGCATTTCACCATAAAACAATAGACTTCCTGTAGTAGGGGGCGGGACTTAGGGGATGTCAGCTGTCCACATTGTCAATGTCTTCAGATGTGGTCAGTGATCACACAGACAAAGTTTGGTATAGATCTGATCGTGCGCATGGGAGTTATTAAGTCAAGTAATGTAATGGCGACAGGTTAAAGTTTGAGGCTTAGCCACGCCCACACCTTTATACTTATTTAAAATCCGACGGTTGAATTTTTTCCTCTATGTCTTAAGAGTATATAGCAGAAGTTTGAAGGTGATTGGTGAAAAGGGCGATGGAGCATCACTCTCCAAACGTGTGCGAAAAACCACTAAATCGAGTACTTGGACCAAAATGGCCGACTTCCTGTGCGACTTTGCACTTGGCTCCAAGAGACTTTTTTGTAGGTCCTGAGACACCACATTAGTGTACCAAATATCGTAATCCTCAGTCCAAGCATGGCTTTGGGGCTGACAGTTTTAATGGTCCTAGGGGGCGCTAATTCAGAAAATAGGCCACGCCCACAAACTTAAGCTGACCATTTCTATTGGGGGTCAGACTAGGATCACTCACAACAAATTTCGAGGTGATATCATGATAAATGAAGAAATGAGAGGCAAACGTATTTCCATGGCGTGATGGCGAATTTCGCCATGCTCCCAAAGCCCCGCCTTTTTTCAAAACCTTCCAGTACTGGAGACCAAGTGACCTCAACTTGCCTGCTGCTATTTACCAGAGATTCCTGGTGATTGGGTAAAAGGAGTCCAATAGGGAGCTGTGAAAAAAAGGGTGGCGTGGCGAAAGGTCAAAGTTTGAGGCTTAGCCACGCCCACACCTTTATACTTATTTAAAATCCGACGGTTGAATTTTTTCCTGTATGACTTAAGAGTATTTAGCAGGAGTTTGAAGGTGATTGGTGAAAAGGGCGATGGAGCATCACTCTCCAAACAAGGTGTGCGAAAACCACTAAATCGAGTACTTGGACCAAAATGGCCGACTTCCTGTACGACTTTGCACTTGGCTCCAAGAGACTTTTTTGTAGGTCCTGAGAAACCACATTAGTGTACCAGATTTCGTAATCCTCAGTCAAAGCATGGCTTGGGGCTGACAGTTTTAATGGTCCTAGGGGGCGCTAATTCAGAAGATAGGCCACGCCCACAAACTTAAGCTGACCATTTCTATTGGGGGTCAGACTAAGATCACTCACAACAAATTTCGAGGTGATATCACGATAAATGAAGAAATGAGAGGCAAACGTATTTCCATGGCGTTATGGCGAATTTCGCCATGCTCCCAAAGCCTCGCCTTTTTTCAAAACCTTCCAGTACTGGAGACCAAGTGACCTCAACTTGCCTGCTGCTATTTACCAGAGATTCCTGGTGATTGGGTAAAAGGAGTCCAATAGGGAGCTGTGAAAAAAAGGGTGGCGTGGCGAAAGGTCAAAGTTTGAGGCTTAGCCACGCCCACACCTTTATACTTATTTAAAATCCGACGGTTGAATTTTTTCCTCTATGTCTTAAGAGTATATAGCAGAAGTTTGAAGGCGATTGGTGAAAAGGGCGACGGAGCATCACTCTCCAAACAACGTGCGTGAAAACCACTAAATTGCGCACTTGGACCAAAATGGCCGACTTCCTGTGCGACTTTGCACTTGGCTCCAAGAGACTTTTTTGTAGGTCCTGAGACACCACATTAGTGTACCAGATTTCGTAATCCTCAGTCAAAGCATGGCTTGGGGCTGACAGTTTTAATGGTCCTAGGGGGCGCTATTTCAGAAAATAGGCCACGCCCACCGGATGTTCACATCACATCTTTTGGGGGGCCAGACTAGGATCACTCACAAGAAGTTTCGTGACGATATCTTTAGAAATGACGAAATGGGAGGCAAACGTAAGGCCACGGCGGTACGCCTGAATTCGCTGCGCCGCCACAGCCCCGCCTTCTGGAGAAAACTCCCATAAAGTGACGCCAAGCAATCCCAACTTGTCTTCAGTTACCTGCTACAAATATGGGGTGATTAGTTGAAAGGGCGAATTTTGGACAATTTCCCAGTAAAACTTGACCTTTTAAGGCCTGAGGGGGCGGGGCTTATGTGACATCATCAATCAACCATTCATTTGTCTTCGGGGGCGGATGACGATTGTCCATAGAAAATTACTTTAACTGTAATTCTTTCATTTATGAAATTATAGCAATTTGAATTTTTTTGGCGAGTGCTCGAACTTTGAGGCCTGGCCCCGCCCCTTTAGTATTTACGAAAAGTCAATTTTATTTGCTCATTTGATTCGTCCATCGCTTCTGTTCGATCGCCCACTATTTTTGAGACGATCGTGCGAAAAATGGTCAAATTGTTCAACCAAATGTAGACCCTAGAAATGGCCAAAACGGGGTCAAAATGGCCACTTTAGTCCAAAATGGCCGACTTCCTGTTTGATATTGACCATGGCTGCAAGAGGCTTTTCTGTGCGTATTGTTGAGTTCTACAGGTGCACCAAATTTCATCACTCTACTATGAAAAAAGGTCAATGCGGAGGGGTATTTTTAATTTTCCAGGGGGCGCTGTTGAAACATTTTTATACCAACTTTCACGTTGCCAGTGAAATACGTAAATTTCATGCACTTTCTATATTGGGCCAGAATTTGGTGACTTTTTGGATATGCTAAGACCCCCTAAAGGCCGTCCAAAGACGCGGAAGAAAAAAAAAGAAAAAAAAAGAAAAATAAACGGAGCAGATACAATAGGCCTTCGCAGCGCTTCGCTGCTCGGGCCTAAAAAAAAAGAAAGAAAAAAAAAAAGAAACAGAGCAGATACAATAGGCCTTCGCAGCGCTTCGCTGCTCGGGCCTAATAATAATAAACGGAGCAGATACAATAGGCCTTCGCAGCTTCACTGCTCGGGCCTAATTAAAGCTGCAAGCAGCGTCATTTGGCCCTCGCAGCTCCGGGCCGCTCCGGCTTGGCCGGCAGCCCGGGGCACCAGGGCACGTCCGCGGAACAGAAAAGTCCACCACCCCGACACCAGAAACCCTTAATGGTCACCTCGTCCACACCTCACCCTGACTCAGCATCCCCTCTGAGCCCACCATTATATTACACGCCTCAGCCACTAGGGCATACTATTATCTTTACCACACTGGTGTTGTGATGACACAGACCAACTGTAAAGCTTTTCTGACCATGTTTTTTAAAGTTATCAAAAGATAAAGTTATCTAGGGGGCGCTGTGACCAACTACAGAAAAATCCCATTGAGGTCAGCTTTGGCTGACAACGACGGTTTTCTGTTATTTTGGCATCAAATGGACGCTGTTTGTGTTATCTAGAGCCAGTGAGCTGAAAGAGCCGGAGCTACAGGGATTTGAACCAACAACCACATCAATGTGTTTTGTGCAGTCACGTGATGTCACAAGCCAAGAATAATGGCATTCTGACTTTGTCTTTAGAAGTTAATAAAGTTTGAACCCATCTAGGGGGCGCTGTGACCATTTACAACTAAATCCCATAGAGGTCATCTTTGGTCATCAAAGATGGTTTTCAGTTAATTTGGCACCAATCAAACGTTGCATGGGTAATCTAGAGACAAAAAGCTGTAAGTGGGCCGAGTTAAAGTGATTTGAACAAGTGAGCATCTACATGTGTTGATTGCAGTTGTGTGATGACTCCCACCAAGTTTGATATAGTTTGGAGCTTTTTGCAGAAGTTACAAAGGTTTTTTGAAACTAGGGGGTGCTGTCCCAAATTTAGGAAATATTCCATGAAGAAGTTTGTAATTTGATGAAAGTCATTTGTGTGCAGTTTGGTGTGAATTGCATCATGCATGTGTTATTCAGGGCTTGATGTCTGCAAGGGGGCGGAGCTAAAGCGATATGAACCAATTACCACAAGATTGTGTTGGGTGCCTTTGTGTGATGACACATAGCAAGTTTGGTGCAGTTAAAACCTCGTCTGAAGGAGTTATTACAGTTTTAAAGGTATGTAGGGGGCACTGTGGTGATGTCATACAACGTTCACCAACCGTTTGTGACTCACTGACTAAAGGGCACGATTGTTCATTGCCATGTTCAGTCTCGGGCAGATCGGAGGCTGTTTGTGGAAGTTGCAGTCAAACGTAAGGTCACGGCGCCACGCTAGAATTCGCCATGGCATCAAATCCCCTCCCTATCTGGAAAGCTCTCAGATCTGAATGGTCATTACAGCATCATGAAGACGGTGCATGACCTTAGTGTCATGTTGACTAAATTAGAGGGGACAAATATGGGCATTTCAGCATAAAACAATAGACTTCCTGTATTCAGGGGGCGGGGCTTAGGTGATGTCAGCTGTCCACATTGTCATTGTCTTGAGATGTGGTCAGTGATCACACAGACAAAGTTTGATATAGATCTGATAATGCACATGGGAGTTATTAAGTCAAGTAATGTAATGGCGAAAGGTCAAAGTTTGAGGCTTAGCCACGCCCACACCTTTATACTTATTTAAAATCCGACGGTTGAATTTTTCCCCTTTGTCTTAAGAGTATATAGCAGAAGTTTGAAGGCGATTGGTGAAAAGGGCGACGGAGCACCACTCTCCAAACAACGTGTGCGAAAACCACTAAATCGAGTACTTGAACCAAAATGGCCGACTTCCTGTGCGACTTTGCACTTAGCTCCAAGAGACTTTTTTATAGGTCCTGAGACACCACATAAGTGTATAAAATTTCGTAATCCTCAGTCAAAGCAGGGCTTGGGGCTGACAGTTTTAATGGTCCTAGGGGGCGCTATTTCAGAAAATAGGCCACGCCCACAAACTTCAGCTGTCTATTTCTATTGGGGGTCAGACTAGGATCACTCACAACAAATGTCGAGGTGATATCACGATAAATGAAGGAATGAGAGGCAAATGTTTTTCCATGGCGTTATGGCGAAATTCGCCATGCTCCCAAAGCCCCGCCTTTTTTCAAAACCTGCCAGTACTGGACACCAAGTGACCTCAACTTGTGTGCTGCTATTTGCCAGAGATTCCTGGTGATTGGGTAAAAGGAGCCCAATAGGGAGCTGTGAAAAAAAGAGTAGCGTGGCAACAAGTCAAAGTTTGAGGCTTAGCCACGCCCACACCTTTATACTTATTTAAAATCCGACGGTTGAATTTTTTCCTTTACGTCTTAAGAGTATATAGCAGACGTTTGAAGGCGATTGGTGAAAAGGGCGACGGGGCATCACTCTCTAAACAACGTGTGCGAAAACCACTAAATCGAGTACTTGGACCAAAATGGCCGACTTCCTGTGCGACTTTGCACTTGGCTCCAAGAGACTTTTTTGTAGGTCCTGAGACACCACATTAGTGTACCAAATTTCGTAATCCTCAGTCAAAGCATGGCTTGGGGCTGACAGTTTTAATGGTCCTAGGGGGCGCTATTTCAGAAAATAGGCCACGCCCACCGGATGTTCACATCAGATTTTGTGAGGAACCGAACTAGAATCACTCACAAGAAGTTTCGTGACAATATCTTTAGAAATGACGAAATGGGAGGCAAACGTAAGGCCATGGCGGTACGCCTGACTTTGCCGCGCCGCCACAGCCCCGCCCTCTGCCGAAAACTCTCATAAAGTGACGCCAAGCAACCCCCACTTGTCTTGAGTTAACAGCTACTAATTTGTGGTCATTAAGTGAAATGGGGCAATTTGGGACCTTTCAAAGTAAAACTTAACCTTTTTTGTCCTGAGGGGGCGGGGCTTGAGTGATGTCATCATCCGACCATTCAATTTCCTTTGTGGGCCGATGATGAATGACCACAGCAATTTTTGTAACTTTGTTACATTCAGTTATGAAGTTATAGCAATTTATATTTTTTTGGCGAGTAGTCAAATTTCGAGGCCTGGCCCCGCCCCTTCAACATATACGAAAAGTCAGAATCGTTTTCTCATTTTGTTCACCCATCCCTTCTGAGCAATTTTACACAATTTTTGAGACGATCGTGTGAAAAATGATCGAGCAATCCAATCAGAAACGGACCCTAAAAACGGCAAAAATGGCCAAAAATCGCCATTTCAACCCAAAATGGCCGACTTCCTGTTTGATATTGACCATGCTTGCAAGAGACTTTTCTGTGCGGAGTGGTGAGTACTACAAGTGTACCAAATTTCATAACTGTACGATAAACTAAGCTTTATGGAGAGAGTTTTTTTTTCACATTCTAGGGGGCGCTGTTCAGCCATTTTCTTTGCGATTTTTTTGGGACCTTTAAAATATCAAAATTTTCACCAGGCCTGACAAGTTTACAAAATATTGTGAGTTTTGGGGTATGTTAAGGTCCCCAAAAAGCCATTCAAAGGGGGCACGGAATAACAAAAAAAGAATTAAAGCTGCAAGCAGCGTCGTTCGGCCCTCGCAGTGAAGCTGCTCGCCCTCCGTCCGCCCCCCCCTCCGCTCCATCCCCAATGCTCTCCAAACCCAGCTCCGCGCCGCTCCGTCCTGGCCGGCAGCCTGGGGCACCAGGGTACGTCTGGCAGAACAGAAACGTCAACCACCCCGACATCAGAAACCGTGAACGGCCTCCTCGTCCACACCTCACCCTGACTCAGCATCCCCTCTGAGCCCAGCATTACACGTCTCACCACTAGGAGATACTCTATCTTTACCACACTGGTGATGTGATGTTCAGTCTCGGGCAAATCGTAGGCTGTTTGTGGAAGTTATAGTCAAACGTAAGGTCACAGCGTCACGCCAGAATTCGCCATGGCATCAAAGCCCCTCCCTTTCTGAAAAGCTAGCAGATCTGAATGGTCATTACAACATCATGAAGACAGTGCATGACCTTAGTGTCATGTTGACTAAATTAGATGGGACAAATATTGGCATTTCACCATAAAAAATAGACTTCCTGTAGTCAGGGGGCGGGGCTTAGGTGATGTCAGCTGTCCACATTTTCACTGTCTTCAGATGTGGTCAGTGATCACACAGACAAAGTTTGAAATTGATCTGATCATGCACATGGGAGTTATTAAGTCAAGTAACGTAATGGCGACTGGTCAAAGTTTGAGGCTTAGCCACGCCCACACCTTTATACTTATTTAAAATCCGACGGTTGAATTTTTTCCTCTATGTCTTAAGAGTATATAGCAGGAGTTTGAAGGTGATCGGTGGAAAGGGCGAGGAGATATCATTCTCCTAATAATGTGTGCGAAAACCACTAAATTGAGTACTTGGACCAAAATGGCCGACCTCCTGTGCGACATTGCGCTTGGCTCCAAGAGACTTTTTTGTAGGTCCTGATACACTACATTAGTGTGCCAAATTTTGTGAACCTCAGTCAAAGCATGGCTTGGGGCTGACTGTTTTAATGGTCCTAGGGGGCGCTGTTTCAGAAAATAGGCCACGCCCACAAACTTCAGCTGTCCAATTCTATTAGGGGTCAGAGTAGGATCACTCATCAGAACTTGTGTGGCGATGTCACAATGACTGAAGAAATGAGAGACAAATGTATTTCCATGTCGTGATGGCGAATTTTGCTATGCTCCCAAAGCCCCGCCTTTATTCGAAACCTGCCAGTACTATAGACCAAGTGACCTCAACTTGTCTGCTGCTATTTGCCACTGTTTGGTGGTGATTGGTTAAAAGGAGTCCAATAGGGAGCTGTGAAAAAAGAGTGGCGTGGCGACAGGTCAAAGTTTGAGGCTTAGCCACGCCCACACCTTTATACTTATTTAAAATCCGACGGTTGAATTTTTTCATCTATGTCTTAAGAGTATATAGCAGAAGTGTGAAGGCGATTGGTGAAAAGGGCGACGGAGCATCAATCTCCAAACAACGTGTGCGAAAACCACTAAATCGCGCACTTGGACCAAAATGGCCGACTTCCTGTGCGACATTGCACTTGGCTCCAAGAGACTTTTTTGTAGGTCCTGAGACACCACATCAGTGTACCAAATTTCGTAATCCTCAGTCAAAGCATGGCTTGGGGCTGTCAGTTTTAATGGTCCTAGAGGGCGCTATTTCAGAATATAGACCACGCCCACCAGAATTTCACATCAGATCTTTTGGGGGGCCAGACTAGGATCACTCCCAAGACGTTTCGTGGCGATATCTCTAGAAATGACGAAATGGGAGGCAAACGTAAGGCCTAAGCGGTACGCCTGACTTCGCCGCGCCGCCACAGCCCCGCCTTCTGGAGAAAACTCCCATAAAGTGACGCCAAGCAACCCCAACTTGTCTTCAGTTACCCGCTACAAATTTGGGGTGATTATTGGAAAGGGCGAATTTTGGAAAATTTCCCAGTAAAACTTGACCTTTTAAGTCCTGAGGGGGCGGGGCTTATGTGACATCATCAATCGACCATTCATTTGTCTTCGGAGGCCGACGACGATTGTCCATAGAACATTTCTTTAACTGTAATTCTTTCATTTATGAATCTATAGCAATTTGAATTTTTTTGGCGAGTGCTCGAACTTTGAGGCCTGGTCCCGCCCCTTCAGTATTTACGAAAAGTCAATTTTATTGTCTCATTTTAATCGTCCATCGCTTCTGTTCGATCGCACACTATTTTTGAGACGATCGTGCGAAAAATGACCAAACTGTTCAACCAAATATAGACCCTAGAAATGGCCAAAACGGGGTCAAAATGGCCACTTTAGTCCAAAATGGCCGACTTCCTGTTTGATATTGACCATGGGTGCAAGAGGCTTTTCTGTGCGTAATGTTGAGTTCTACAAGTGTACCAAATTTCATCGTTCTATTATGAAAAAAGGTCAAAGCGGAGGAGTATTTTTAATTTTCTAGGGGGCGCTGTCGAAACATTTTTTTACCAACTTTCACGTTGCCAGTGAAATACGTAAATTTCACTCACTTTCTATATTGGGCCAGAATTTGGTGAGTTTTTGGATAGGCTAAGGCCCCCTAAAGGCCACCCAAAGACGCGGAAGAAAAAGAAAGAAAAAAAAAGAAAGAAAAAAAAAAAAGAAACGGAGCAGATACAATAGGCCTTCGCAGCTTCACTGCTCGGGCCTAATTAAAGCTGCAAGCAGCGTCGTTCGGCCCTCGCAGCGAAGCTGCTCGTCCTCCGTCCCGCGCCCCCTCCGCTCCATCCCAGATGCTCTCCAAACCCAGCTCCGCGCTTCTCCGTCCTGGCCGGCAGCCGGGGGCTCCAGGGCACGTCTGGCGGAACAGAAAGTCAACCACCCCGACACCAGAAACCGTGAACGGCCTCCTCGTCCACACCTCACCCTGACTCAGCATCCCCTCTGAGCCCACCATTACACGTCTCACCACTAGGAGATACTCTATCTTTACCACACTGGTGATGTGATGTTCAGTCTCGGGCAAATCGGAGGCTGTTTGTGGAAGTTAAAGTCAAACGTAAGGTCACAGCGTCACGCCAGAAATCGCCATGGCATCAAAGCAGCCTCCCTTTCTGAAAAGCTATCAGATCTGAATGGTCATTACAACATCATGAAGACAGTGCATGACCTTAGTGTCATGTTGACTAAATTAGAGGGGACAAATATGGGCATTTCACCATAAAACAGTAGACTTCCTGTAGTCAGGGGGCGGGGCTTAGGTGATGTCAGCTGTCCACATTGTCACTGTCTTCAGATGTGGTCAGTGATCACACAGACAAAGTTTGAAATTGATCTGATCATGCACATGGGAGTTATTAAGTCAAGTAACGTAATGGCGACTGGTCAAAGTTTGAGGCTTAGCCACGCCCACACCTTTATACTTATTTAAAATCCGACGGTTGAATTTTTTCCTCTATGTCTTAAGAGTATATAGCAGGAGTTTGAAGGTGATCGGTGGAAAGGACGACGAGACATCATTCTCCTAATAACGTGTGCGAAAACCACTAAATCGAGTACTTGGACCAAAATGGCCGACCTCCTGTGCAACATTGGACTTGGCTCCAAGAGACTTTTTTGTAGGTCCTGAGACACTACATTAGTGTGCCAAATTTCGTGATCCTCAGTCAAAGCATGGCTTGGGGCTGATAGTTTTAATGGTCCTAGGGGGCGCTATTTCAGAAAATAGGCCACGCCCAAAAACTTCAGCTGTCCAATTCTATTAGGGGTCAGAGTAAGATCACTCATCAGAAATTGTGTGGTGATGTCACAATGATTGAAGAAATGAGAGACAAACGTATTTCCATGGCGTGATGGTGAATTTCGCCATGCTCCCAAAGCCCCGCCTTTATTCGAAACCTGCCAGTACTATAAACCAAGTGACCTCAACTTGTCAGCTGCTATTCGCCAGAGATTGCTGGCGATTGGGTAAAAGGAGTCCAATAGGTAGCTGTGAAAAAAAGAGTGGCGTGGCGACAGGTCAAAGTTTGAGGCTTAGCCACGCCCACACCTTTATACTTATTTAAAATCCGTAGGTTGAATTTTTTCCCCTTTGCCTTAAGAGTCTATAGCAGAAGTTTGAAGGTGATTGGTGAAAAGGGCGATGGTGCAACACTCTCCAAACAACGTGTGCGAAAACCACTAAATCGACTACTTGGACCAAAATGGCCGACTTCCTGTGCGACTTTGCACTTGGCTCCAAGAGACTTTTTTGTAGGACCGGAGACACCACATTAGTGTACCAGATTTCTTACTCCTCAGTCAAAGCATGGCTAGGGGCTGACAGTTTTAATGGTCCTAGAGGGCGCCATTTCAGAAAATAGGCCACGCCCACAAACTACAGCTGTCCAAATCTATTGGGGGTCAGACTAGGATCACTCACCAGACATTTTGTGGTGATGGCACGATAATTGAAGAAATGAGAGGCAAACGTATTGCCATGGCGTGATGGTGAATTTTGCCATGCTCCCAAAGCCCCGCCTTTTTTCAAAACCTGCCAGTACTGGAGACTAAGTGACCTCAACTTGTCAGCTGCTATTCGCCAGAGATTGCTGGCGATTGGGTAAAAGGAGTCCAATAGGTAGCTGTGAAAAAAAGAGTGGCGTGGTGACAGGTCAAAGTTTGAGGCTTAGCCACGCCCACACCTTTATACTTATTTAAAATCCGACGGTTGACTTTTTTCCTTTATGTCTTAAGAGTCTATAGCAGAAGTTTGAAGGCGATTGGTGAAAAGGGCGATGGAGCATCACTCTCCAAACAACGTGTGCGAAAACCACTAAATCGAGTACTTGGACCAAAATGGCCGACTTCCTGTGCGACTTTGCACTTGACTCCAAGAGACTTTTTTGTAGGTCCTGAGACACCACATTAGTGTGCCAAATTTCATAATCCTCAGTCAAAGCATGACTTGGGGCTGACAGTTTTAATCGTCCTAGGGGGCGCTATTTCAGAAAATAGGCCACGCCCACCGGATGTTCACATCACATTTTGTGGGGGGCTGAACTAGGATCACTCCCAAGAGGTTTTGTGGCGATATCTCTAGAAATGACGAAATGGGAGGCAAACGTAAGGCCTAAGCGGTACGCCTGACTTCGCCGCGCCGCCACAGCCCCGCCTTCTGGAGAAAACTCCCATAAAGTGACGCCAAGCAACCCCAACTTGTCTTCAGTTACCCGCTACAAATTTGGGGTGATTATTGGAAAGGGCGAATTTTGGAAAATTTCCCAGTAAATCTTGACCTTTTAAGTCCTGAGGGGGCGGGGCTTATGTGACATCATCAATCGACCATTCATTTGTCTTTGGAGGGCGACGAAGATTGTCCTTAGAACATTTCTTTAACTGTAATTCTTTCATTTATGAATCTATAGCAATTTGAATTTTTTTGGCGAGTGCTCGAACTTTGAGGCCTGGTCCCGCCCCTTCAGTATTTACGAAAAGTCAATTTTATTGTCTCATTTTAATCGTCCATCGCTTCTGTTCGACCGCACACTATTTTTGAGACGATCGTGCGAAAAATGACCAAACTGTTAAACCAAATATAGACCCTAGAAATGGCCAAAACGGGGTCAAAATGGCCACTTTAGTCCAAAATGGCCGACTTCCTGTTTGATATTGACCATGGGTGCAAGAGGCTTTTCTGTGCGTATTGTTGAGTTCTACAAGTGTACCAAATTTCATCACTCTACTATGAAAAAAGGTCAAAGCGGAGGGGTATTTTTAATTTTCCAGGGGGCGCTGTTGAAACATTTTTTTACCAACTTTCACGTTGCCAGTGAAATACGTAAATTTCACGCACTTTCTATATTGGGCCAGAATTTGGTGACTTTTTGGAAATGCTAAGACCCCCTAAAGGCCATCCAAAGACGCGGAAGAAAAAAAAAGAAAGAAAGAAAGAAAAATTAAAGCTGCAAGCAGAGTCGTTCGGCCCTCGCAGCGAAGCTGCTCGCCCTCCTTCCGCACCCCCTCCGCTCCATCCCCGACCCTCTCCAAACCCAGCTCCGCGCTTCTCCATCCAGGCCGGCAGCCGGGGGCACCAGGGCACGTCTGGCAGAACAGAAAGTCAACCACCCCGACACCAGAAACTGTGAACGGCCTCCTCGTCCACACCTCACCCTGACTCAGCATCCCCTCTGAGCCCACCATTACACGTCTCACCACTAGGAGATACTCTATCTTTACCACACTGGTGATGTGATGTTCAGTCTCGGGCAGATCGGAGGCTGTTAGTGGAAGTTACAGTCAAACGTAAGGTCACAGCGTCACGCCAGAATTCGCCATGGCATCAAAGCCCCTCCCTTTCTGAAAAGCTATCAGATCTGAATGGTCATTACAACATCATGAAGACAGTGCATGACCTTAGTGTCATGTTGACTAAATTAGAGGGGACAAATATGGGCATTTCACCATAAAACAGTAGACTTCCTGTAGTCAGGGGGCGGGGCTTAGGTGATGCCAGCTGTCCACATTGTCACTGTCTTCAGATGTGGTCAGTGATCACACAGACAAAGTATGAAATTGATCTGATCATGCACATGGGAGTTATTAAGTCAAGTAACGTAATGGCGACTGGTCAAAGTTTGAGGCTTAGCCACGCCCACACCTTTATACTTAATTAAAATCCGACGGTTGAATTTTTTCCTCTATGTCTTAAGAGTATATAGCAGGAGTTTGAAGGTGATCGGTGGAAAGTGCGACGAGATATCATTCTCCTAATAACGTGTGCGAAAACCACTAAATCGCGTACTTGGACCAAAATGGCCGACCTCCTGTGCGACATTGCGCTTGGCTCCAAGAGACTTTTTTGTAGGTCCTGAGACACTACATTAGTGTGCCAAATTTCGTGATCCTCAGTCAAAGCATGGCTTGGGGCTGACAGTTTTAATGGTCCTAGGGGGCGCTATTTCAGAAAATAGGCCACGCCCACAAACTTCAGCTGACCATTTCTATTGGGGGTCAGAGTAGGATCACTCATCAGAAGTTGTGTGGCGATGTCACAATAATTGAAGAAATGAGAGACAAACATATATCCATGGCGTGATGGCGAATTTCGCCATGCTCCCAAAGCCCCGCCTTTACTCGAAACCTGCCAGTACTATAGACCAAGTGACCTCAACTTGTCTGCTGCTATTAGCCAGTGATTGCTGGTGATTGGTTAAAAGGAGCCCAATAGGGAGCTGTGAAAAAAAGAGTGGCGTGGCGACAGGTCAAAGTTTGAGGCTTAGCCACGCCCACAGCTTTATACTTATTTAAAATCCGACGGTTGAATTTTTTCATCTATGTCTTAAGAGTGGATAACAGATGTTTGAAAGTGATTGGTGAAAAGGGTGATGGAGCATCCTTCTCCAAACAACGTGTGCGAAAACCACTAAATCCAGTACTTGGACCAAAATGGCCAACTTCCTGTGCGACTTCGCACTTGACTCCAAGAGACTTTTTTGTAGGTCCTGAGACACCACATTTGTGTACCAATTTTCGTACTCCTCAGTCAAAGCAAGGCTTGGGGCTGACAGTTTTAATGGTCCTAGGGGGCGCTATTTCAGAATATAGGCCACGCCCACAAATCTCAGATGCCCATTTCTATTGGGGGTCAGACTAGGATCACTCACCAGACATTTTGTGGCGATGTCACGATAATTGAAGAAATGAGAGGCAAACGTATTGCCATGGCGTGATGGCGAATTTCGCCATGCTCCCAAAGCCCCGCCTTTTTTCAAAACCTGCCAGTACTGTAGACCAAGTGACCTCAACTTGTCAGCTGCTATTTACCAGAGATTCCAGGTGATTGGGTAAAAGGAGTCCAATAGGGAGCTGTGAAAAAAAGAGTGGCGTGGCGAAAGGTCAAAGTTTGAGGCTTAGCCACGCCCACACCTTTATACTTATTTAAAATCCGACGGTTGAATTTTTTCCTCTATGTCTTAAGAGTATATAGCAGAAGCTCGAAGGCGATTGGTGAAAAGGGCGACGGAGCATCACTCTCCAAACGTGTGTGAAAACCACTAAATCGCGCACTTGGACCAAAATGGCCGACTTCCTGTGCGACTTTGCACTTGGCTCCAAGAGACTTTTTTGTAGGTCCTGAGACACCACATTAGTGTACCAAATTTCGTAATCCTCAGTCAAAGCATGGCTTGGGGCTGACAGTTTTAATGGTCCTAGGGGGCGCTAATACAGAAAATAGGCCACGCCCACAAACTTAAGCTGACCTTTTCTATTGGGGGTCAGACTAGGATCACTCACAACAATGGTCGAGGTGATATCACGATAAATGAAGAAATGAGAGGCAAACGTATTTCCATGGCGTGATGGCGAATTTCGCCATGCTCCAAAAGCCCCGCCTTTTTGCAAAACCTTCCAGTACTGGAGACCAAGTGACCTCAACTTGCCTGCTGCTATTTACCAGAGATTCCTGGTGATTGGGTAAAAGGAGTCCAATAAGGAGCTGTGAAAAAAAGAGTGGCGTGGCGAAAGGTCAAAGTTTGAGGCTTAGCCACGCCCACACCTTTATACTTATTTAAAATCCGACGGTTGAATTTTTTCCTCTATGTCTTAAGACTATATAGCAGAAGTTTGAAAGTGATTGGTGAAAAGGGCGACGGAGTATCACTCTCCAAACAACGTGTGTGAAAACCACTAAATCGCGCACTTGGACCAAAATGGCCGACTTCCTGTGCGACTTTGCACTTGGCTTCAAGAGACTTTTTTGTAGGTCCTGAGACACCACATTAGTGTACCAAATTTCGTAATCCTCAGTCAAAGCATGGCTTGGGGCTGACAGTTTTAATGGTCCTAGGGGGCGCTATTTCAGAAAATAGGCCACGCCCACCAGATGTTCACATCAGATCTTTTGGGGGGCCGGACTAGGATCACTCACAAGAAGTTTCGTGACGATATCTTTGGAAATGACGAAATGGGAGGCAAACGTAAGGCCAAGGCGGTACGCCTGAATTCGCCGCGCCGCCACAGCCCCGCCTTCTGCCGAAAACTCCCATAAAGTGACGCCAAGCAACCCCCACTTGTCTTGAGTTACCAGCTACAAATTTGTGGTGATTAAGTGAAATGGGGCAATTTGGGACCTTTCACAGTAAAACTTGATCTTTTTGGTCCTGAGGGGGCGGGGCTTGTGTGATGTCATCATCCGACCATTCACTTTACTTTGTGGGTGGATGACGAATGACCACAGAAAGTTTGGTAACTCTATTCCATTCAGTTATGAAGTTATAGCAATTTAAATATTTTTGGCGAGTAGTCAAACTTCGAGGCCTGGCTCCGCCCCTTCAACATATACGAAAACTCAGAATCCTTATCTCATTTTGTTCGCCCATCCCTTCTGAGCAATTTTACACAATTTTTGAGACGATCGTGCGAAAAATGATCGAGCAATCCAATCAGAAACGGACCCTAAAAACGGCAAAAACGGCAAAAAATCGCCATTTCAACCCAAAATGGCCGACTTCCTGTTTGATATTGACCATGGTTGCAAGAGACTTTTCTGTGCGGACTGTTGAGTACTACAAGTGTACCAAATTTCATAACTGTACGATAAACTAAGCTTTATGGAGAGGGGTTTTTTTCACTTTGTAGGGGGCGCTGTTCAGCCATTTTCTTTGCGATTTTTTCGGGACCTTTAAAATATCAAATTTTTCACCAGGCCTGACAAGTGTGCAAAATATTGTGAGTTTTGGGGTATGTTAAGGTCCCCAAAAAGCTGTTCAAAGGGGGCACGGAATAACAAAAAATAATTAAAGCTGCAAGCAGCGTCGTTCGGCCCTCGCAGCTCCGCGCCGCTCCGGTCTGCCGTCGCACCAGTGCACGTCTGACAGAACAGAAACGTCAACCACCCCGACACCAGAAACCGCGAATGGCCTCCTAGTCTGCACCTCACCCTGACTCAGCATCCCCTCTGAGCTCACCATTAAATTGAATATTAAGATTACGGCGTTACGCCAGAATTCGCCATGACATCAAAGCCCCTCCCTTTCTGGAAAGCTATCAGATCTGAATGGTCATTACAGCATCATGAAGACAGTGCATGACCTTAGGGTCATGTTGACTAAATTAGAGGGGACAAATATGGGCATTTCAGCATAAAAAATAAATTCCTGTAGTCAGGGGGCGGGGCTTAGGTGATGTCAGCTGTCCACATTGTCATTGTTTACAGATATGGTCAATGATCACACAGACAAAGTTCGAAAAAGATCTGATCATGCACATGGGAGTTATTAAGTCAAGTAAAGTAATGGCGAAAGGTCAACGTTTGAGGCTTAGCCACGCCCACACCTTTCAACTTTTGAAAAATCCGACGGTTGAATTTTTTCCCCTATGTCTTAAGAGTGTATTGCAGAAGTTTGAAGGTGATTGGTGAAAAGGGCGACGGAGCATCACTCTCCAAACAATGTGTGCGAAAACCACTAAATCACGTACTTGCACCAAAATGGCCGACTTCCTGTGCGACTTTACGCTTGGCTCCAAGAGACTTTTTTGTAGGTCCTGAGACCCCACATTAGTGTACCAAATTTCGTAATCCTCAGTCAAAGCATGGCTTGGGGCTGAAAGTTTTAATGGCTCTAGGGGGCGCTATTTAAGAATATAGGCCACGCCCACAAACTTCAGCTGTCTATTTCTCTTGGAGCTCAGACTAGGATCACTCACCAGAAGTTTCGTAGCAATATCACGATAACTGAAGAAATGAGACAAACGTATTTCCATGGCGTGATGGCGATTTTCGCCATGGTCCCAAAGCCCCGCCTTTTTTCAAAACCTGCCAGTACTGGAGACCAAGTAACCTCAACTTGTCTACTGCTGTTTGCCACAGAATCCTGGTGATTGGGTAAAAGGAGTCCAGTAGGGAGCTGTGAAAAAAAGAGTAGCGTGGCGACAGGTCAAAGTTTGAGGCTTAGCCACGCCCACACCTTTCAACTTTTGAAAAATCCGACGGTTAAATTTTTTCCCCTATGTCTTAAGGGTATATAGCAGAAGTTTGAAGGAGATTGGTGAAAAGGGCGACGGAGCATCACTCTCCAAACAACGTGTGCGAAAACCACTAAATCGCGTACTTGATCCAAAATGGCCGACTTCCTGTGCGACTTTGAACTTGACTCCAAGAGACTTTTTTGTAGGTCCTGAGACACCACATTAGTGTACCAAATTTCGTAATCCTCAGTCAAAGCATGGCTTGGGGCTAATAGTTTAAATGGTCCTAGGGGGCGCTATTTCAAAACATAGGCCACGCCCACAAAATTCAGCTGTCTATTTCTCTTGGAGCTCAGACTAGGATCACTCACCAGAAGTTTCGTAGCAATATCACGATAACTGAAGAAATGAGAGACAAACGTATTTCCATGGCGTGATGGCGATTTTCGCCATGGTCCCAAAGCCCCGCCTTTTTTCAAAACCTGCCAGTACTGGAGATCAAGTAACCTCAACTTGTCTACTGCTGTTTGCCACAGAATCCTGGTGATTGGGTAAAAGGAGTCCAGTAGGGAGCTGTGAAAAAAAGAGTAGCGTGGCGACAGGTCAAAGTTTGAGGCTTAGCCACGCCCACACCTTTCAACTTTTGAAAAATCCGACGGTTGAATTTTTTCCCCTATGTCTTAAGGGTATATAGCAGAAGTTTGAAGGAGATTGGTGAAAAGGGCGACGGAGCATCACTCTCCAAACAACGTGTGCGAAAACCACTAAATCGCGTACTTGATCCAAAATGGCCGACTTCCTGTGCGACTTTGAACTTGACTCCAAGAGACTTTTTTGTAGGTCCTGAGACACCACATTAGTGTACCAAATTTCGTAATCCTCAGTCAAAGCATGGCTTGGGGCTAATAGTTTTAATGGTCCTAGGGGGCGCTATTTCAGAAAATAGGCCACGCCCACCAGATGTTCACATCAGATCTTTTGGGGGGCCGGACTAGGATCACTCACAAGAAGTTTCGTGACGATATCTTTGGAAATGACGAAATGGGAGGCAAACGTAAGGCCAAGGCGGTACGCCTGAATTCGCCGCGCCACCACAGCCCCGCCCTCTGCCGAAAACTCCCATAAAGTGACGCCAAGCAACCCCCACTTGTCTTGAGTTACCAGCTACAAATTTGTGGTGATTAAGTGAAATGGGGCAATTTGGGACCTTTCACAGTAAAACTTGATCTTTTTGGTCCTGAGGGGGCGGGGCTTGTGTGATGTCATCATCCGACCTTTCAATTTACTTTGTGGGTGGATGACGAATGACCACAGAAAGTTTGGTAACTCTATTCCATTCAGTTATGAAGTTATAGCAATTTAAATATTTTTGGCGAGTAGTCAAACTTCGAGGCCTGGCTCCGCCCCTTCAACATATACGAAAACTCAGAATCCTTATCTCATTTTGTTCGCCCATCCCTTCTGAGCAATTTTACACAATTTTTGAGACGATCGTGCGAAAAATGATCGAGCAATCCAATCAGAAACGGACCCTAAAAACGGCAAAAACGGCAAAAAATCGCCATTTCAACCCAAAATGGCCGACTTCCTGTTTGATATTGACCATGGTTGCAAGAGACTTTTCTGTGCGGACTGTTGAGTACTACAAGTGTACCAAATTTCATAACTGTACGATAAACTAAGCTTTATGGAGAGGGGTTTTTTTCACTTTGTAGGGGGCGCTGTTCAGCCATTTTCTTTGCGATTTTTTTGGGACCTTTAAAATATCAAATTTTTCACCAGGCCTGACAAGTGTGCAAAATATTGTGAGTTTTGGGGTATGTTAAGGTCCCCAAAAAGCTGTTCAAAGGGGGCACGGAATAACAAAAAATAATAATAATCAGAGCAAAAACAAGAGGCCTTCGCAGCGCTTTCGCTGCTCGGGCCTAATAATAATCAGAGCAAAAACAAGAGGCCTTCGCAGCGCTTTCGCTGCTCGGGCCTAATTAAAGCTGCAAGCAGCGTCGTTCGGCCCTCGCAGCTCCGCGCCGCTCCGGCCTGGCCGGCAGCCCGGGGCACCAGGGCACGTCTGGCAGAACAGAAACGTCAACCACCCCGACACCAGAAACCGCAAATGGCCTCCTCGTCCGCACCTCACCCTGACTCAGCATCCCCTCTGAGCTCACCATTAAATTGAATTGTAAGGTTACGGCGTTACGCCAGAATTCGCCATGGCATCAAAGCCCCTCCCTATCTGGAAAGCTATCAGATCTGAATGGTCATTACAGCATCATGAAGACCGTGCATGACCTTAGTGTCATGTTGACTAAATTAGAGGGGACAAATATGGGCATTTCAGCATAAAACAATAGACTTCCTGTATTCAGGGGGCGGGGCTTAGGTGATGTCAGCTGTCCACATTGTCATTGTTTAAAGATATGGTCAATGATCACACAGACAAAGTTCGAAAAAGATCTGATCATGCACATGGGAGTTATTAAGTCAAGTAAAGTAATGGCGAAAGGTCAAAGTTTGAGACTTAGCCACGCCCACACCTTTCAACTTTTGAAAAATCCGACGGTTGAATTTTTTCTCCTATGTCTTAAGAGTAAATAGCAGAAGTTTGAAGGCGATTGGTGAAAAGGGCAACGGAGCATCACTCTCCAAACAACGTGTGCCAAAACAACTAAATCGCGTACTTGGACCAAAATGGCCGACTTCCTGTGCGACTTTGCACTTGGCTCCAAGAGACTTTTTTGTAGGTCCGGAGACACCTCATTAGTGTACCAAATTTCGTAATCCTCAGTCAAAGAATGGCTAGGGGCTGACAGTTTTAATGGTCCTAGGGGGCGCTATTTCAGAAAAATGGCCACGCCCACAAATTTTAGCTGTCCATTTCTATTGGGGGTCAGACTAGGATCACTCACAACAAATTTCGAGGTGATATCTCGATAACTTAAGAAATGAGAGGCAAACGTATTTCCATGGCGTGATGGCGATTTTCGCCATGCTCCCAAAGCCCCGCCTTTTTTCAAAACCTGCCAGTACTGGAGACAAAGTAACCTCAACTTGTCTACTGCTGTTTGCCACAGAATCCTGGTGTTTGGGTAAAAGGAGTCCAGTAGGGAGCTGTGAAAAAAAGAGTGGCGTGGCGACAGGTCAAAGTTTGAGGCTTAGCCACGCCCACATCTTTCAACTTTTGAAAAATCCGACGGTTGAATTTTTTCCCCTATGTCTTAAGAGTATATAGCAGAAGATTGAAGGAGATTGGTGAAAAGGGCGACGGAGCATCACTCTCCAAACAACGTGTGCGAAAACCACTAAATCGCGCACTTGGACCAAAATGGCCGACTTCCTGTGCGACTTTGCGCTTGGCTCCAAGAGACTTTTTTGTAGGTCCTGAGACACCATATTAGTGTACCAAATTTCGTAATCCTCAGTCAAAGCATAGCTTGGGGCTATTAGTTTAAATGGTCCTAGGGGGCGCTATTTAAGAAAATAGGCCACGCCCACTAAATTCAGATATCTATGTCGCTTGGGGGTCAGACTAGGATCACGCACCAGAAGTTTCGTAGCAATATCACGATAACTGAAGAAATGAGAGGCAAACATACTTCCATGGCGTGATGGCGATTTTCGCCATGCTCCTGAAGCCCCGCCTTTTTTTGAAACCTGCCAGTACTGGATACCAAGTGACCTCAAGTTGTCTACTGCTGTTTGCCAGAGATTCCTGCTGATTGGGTAAAAGGAGTCCAGTAGGGAGCTGTGAAAAAATGAGTGGCGTGGCGACAGGTCAAAGTTTGAGGCTTAGCCACGCCCACACCGTTAAACTTTTGAAAAATCCGACGGTTGAATTTTTTCCTCTTTGTCTTAAGAGTATATAGCAGACGTTTCAAGGAGATTGGTGAAAAGGGCGACGGAGCATCACTCTCCAAACAAGGTGTGCGAAAACCAGTAAATCGCGTACTTGGACCAAAATGGCCGACTTCCTGTGCGACTTTGCACTTGGGTCCAAGAGACTTTTTTGTAGGTCCTGAGACACCACATTAGTGTACCAAATTTCGTAATCCTCAGTCAAAGCATGGCTTGGGGCTGACAGTTTTAATGGTCCTAGGGGGCGCTATTTCAGAAAATAGGCCACGCCCACCGGATGTTCACATCAGATCTTTTGGGGGGCCAGACTAGGATCACTCACAAGAAGTTTCGTGATGATATCTTTAGAAATGACGAAATGGGAGGCAAACGTAAGGCCACGGCGGTACGCCTGACTTCGCCGCGCCGCCACAGCCCCGCCCTCTGCCGAAAACTCACATAATGTGACACCAAGCAACCCCCACTTGTCTTGAGTTACCAGCTACAAATTTGTGGTGATTTAGTGAAATGGGGCAATTTGGGACCTTTCACAGTAAAACTTAACCTTTTTGGTCCTGAGGGGGCGGGGCTTGTGTGATGTCATCATGCGACCATTCAATTTACTTTGTGAGGTGATGACGAATGACCACAGAAAGTTTGGTAACTCTATTCCATTCAGTTATGAAGTTATAGCAATTTAAAAATTTTTGGCGAGTAGTCAAACTTCGAGGCCTGGCCCCGCCCCTTCAGTATTTACGAAAAGTCAATTTTATTGTCTCATTTTGTTCGCCCATCTCTTCTGAGCAATTTTACAGAATTTTTGAGATGATCGTGCAAAAAATGATCGAGCAATCCAATCAGAAACGGACCCTAAAAACGGCCAAAACGGCAAAAAATCGCCATTTCAACCCAAAATGGCCGACTTCCTGTTTGATATTGACCATGCTTGCAAGAGACTTTTCTGTGCGGACTATTGAGTACTATAAGTGTACCAAATTTCATAACGGTACGATAAACTAAGCTTTATGGAGAGGGTTTTTTTTCATTTTCTAGGGGGCGCTGTTCAGCCAATTTCTTTGCGATTTTTTTGGGACCTTTAAAATATCAAATTTTTCACCAGGCCTGACAAGTATGCAAAATATTGTGAGTTTTGGGGTATGTTAAGGTCCCCAAAAAGCCATTCAAAGCGGCACCGGAATAATAAATAAAAAAAATAATAATAAACAGAGCAAAAACAAGAGGCCTTCGCAGCGCTTTCGCTGCTCGGGCCTAATAATAATCGGAGCAAAAACAAGAGGCCTTCACAGCGCTTTCGCTGCTCGGGCCTAATTAAAGCTGCAAGCAGCGTCGTTCGGCCCTCGCAGCTCCGCGCCGCTCCGGCCTGGCCGGCAGCCCGGGGCACCAGGGCACGTCTGCGGAAAAGAAATGTTGACCACCCCGACACCAGAAACAGCTAATCGTCACCTCGTCCGCACCTCACCCTGACTGAGCATCCCCTCTGAGCACTCACAGTTTTTGGTGCAGTTACGACCTCGTCTGTAGGAGTTATTACAGTTTTAATGGTGTGTAGGGGGCGCTGTGGTGTTTTTATATGAATTTCACCAACCATTTGTATCTCATTGGCTAAAGGGCATGATTGTTGATTGCCATGTTCAGTCTCGTGCAGATGGGAGGCTGTTTGTGGAAGTTACGATCAAACGTAAGGTCATGGCGTCATGCCAGAAATCGCCATGGCATCAAAGCCGCTCCCTATCTGGAAAGCTATCAGATCTGAATGGCCATTGCAACATCATGAAGGCAGTGCCTGACCTTAGTGTCATGTTGACTAAATTAAAGGGGAGAAATATGGGCATTTCACCATAAAACAATAGACTTCCTGTTGTCAGGGGGCGGGGCTTAGGTGATGTCACCTGTCCACAATGACGTCTTGAGATGAGGTCATTGATCACACAGACAAAGTTTGATATAGATTTGATCATGCACATTGGAGTTGTTAAGTCAAGTAATGTAATGGCGAAAGGTCAAAGTTTGAGGCTTAGCCACGCCCACAACATTATACTTATTTAAAATCCGACGGTTGAATTTTTTCCCCTTTGTCTTAAGAAAATATAACAGAAGTTTGAAGGTGATCGGTGAAAAGGGCGACGGGGTATCATTGTCCAAACAACGTGTGCGAAAACCACTAAATCGAGTACTTGGACCAAAATAGCCGACTTCCTGTTCGACTTTGCACTTGGCTCAAAGAGACTTTTTTGTAGGTCGTGAGACACCACATTAGTGTACCAAATTTTGCAATCCTCAGTCAAAGCATGGCTTGGGGCTGAAGGTTTTAATGGCCATAGGGGGCGCTATTTCAGAAAATAGGCCACGCCCACAAACTTCAGCCATTCATGTCTATTGGGGGTCAAACTAGGATCACTCAGAACAAATTTCGAGGTGATATCACTATAAATGAAGAAATGAGAGGCAAACGTATTTCCATGGCGTGATGGCGAATTTTGCCATCCTCCCAAAGCCCCGCCTTTTTTCAAAACCTTCCAGTACTGGAGACCAAGTGACCTCAACTTGTCTGCTGCTACTTACCAGAAATTCCTGATGATTGTGTAAAAGTAGTCCGATAGGGAGCTGTGAAAAAAAGAGTGGTGTGGCGAAAGGTCAAAGTTTGAGGCTTAGCCACGCCCACACCTTTACACTTATTTAAAATCCGACGGTTGAATTTTTTCCTCTATGTCTTAAGAGTATATAGCAGACGTCTGAAGGCGATTGGTGAAAAGGGCGACGGAGCATCACTCTCCAAACAACGTGTGTGAAAACCACTAAATCGCGCACTTGGACCAAAATGGCCGACTTCCTGTGTGACTTTGCACTTGGCTCCAAGAGACTTTTTTGTATGTCCTGAGACCCCACATTAGTGTACCAAATTTCGTAATCCTCAGTCAAAGCATGGCTAGGGGCTGACAGTTTTAATGGTCCTAGGGGGCGCTATTTCAGAAAATAGGCCACGCCCACAAATTTAAGCTGGCCATTTCTATTGGGGGTCAGACTAGGATCACTCACAACAAATTTCGAGGTGATATCACGAGAAATGAAGAAATGAGAGGCAAACGTATTTCCATGGCGTGATGGCGAATTTCGCCATGCTCCCAAAGCCCCGCCTTTTTTCAAAACCTGCCAGTACTGGAGACCAAGTGACCTCAACTTGTGTGCTGCTATTTGCCAGAGATTCCTGGTGATTGGGTAAAAGGAGTCCAATAGGGAGCTGTGAAAAAAAGAGTAGCGTGGCGACAAGTCAAAGTTTGAGGCTTAGCCACGCCCACACCTTCATACTTATTTAAAATCCGACGGTTGAATTTTTTCCTTTACGTCTTAAGAGTATATAGCAGACGTTTGAAGGCAATTGGTGAAAAGGGCGACGGAGCATCACTCTCCAAACAACGTGTGCGAAAACCACTAAATCGAGTACTTGGACCAAAATGGCCGACTTCCTGTGCGACTTTGCACTTGGCTCCAAGAGACTTTTTTGTAGGTCCTGAGACACCACATTAGTGTACCAAATTTCGTAATCCTCAGTCAAAGCTTGGCTAGGGGCTGACAGTTTTAATGGTCCTAGGGGGCGCTATTTCAGAAAATAGGCCACGCCCACCGGATGTTCACATCACATTTTGTGGGGGGCTGAACTAGGATCACTCCCAAGAGGTTTTGTGGCAATATCTCTAGAACTGACGAAATGGGAGGCAAACGTAAGGCCACGTCGGTACGCCTGATTTCGCCGCGCCGCCACTGCCCCGCCTTCTGCAGAAAACTCCCATAAAGTGACTCCAAGAAACCCCAACTTGTCTTCAGTTACCTGCTACAAATTTGGGTTGATTATTTGAAAGGGCGAATTTTGGAAAATTTCCCAGTAAAACTTGACCTTTTAAGTCCTGAGGGGGCGGGGCTTACGTGACATCATCAATCGACCATTCATTTGTCTTCGGGGGGCGATGACGATTGTCCATAGAACATTACTTTAACTGTAATTCTTTCATTTATGACATTATAGCAATTTGAATTTTTTTGGCGAGTGCTCGAACTTTGAGGCCTGGCCCCGCCCCTTCAGTATTTACGAAAAGTCAATTTTATTGTCTCATTTGAATCGTCCATCTCTTCTGTTCGATGGCACACTATTTTTGAGACTATGGTACGAAAAATGACGAAACTGTTCAACCAAATATAGACCCTAGAAATGGCCAAAACGGGGTCAAAATGGCCACTTTAGTCCAAAATGGCCGACTTCCTGTTTGATATTGACCATGGGTGCAAGAGGCTTTTCTGTGCGTATTGTTGAGTTCTACAAGTGTACCAAATTTCATCACTCTACTAAGAAAAAAGGTTAAAGCGGAGGGGTATTTTTAATTTTCCAGGGGGCGCTGTCGAAACATTTTTTTACCAACTTTCACGTTGCCATTGAAATACGTAAATTTCACGCACTTTCTATATTGGGCCAGAATTTGGTGAGTTTTTGGATATGCTAAGACCCCCTAAAGGCCACCCAAAGACGCGGAAGAAAAAAAAAGAAAGAAAAAAAAAAGAAAGAAAAAAAAAAGAAACGGAGCAGATACAATAGGCCTTCGCAGCGCTTCGCTGCTCGGGCCTAATAATAATAAACGGAGCAGATACAATAGGCCTTCGCAGCTTCACTGCTCGGGCCTAATTAAAGCTGCAAGCAGCGTCATTTGGCCCTCGCAGCTCCGGGCCGCTCCGGCTTGGCCGGCAGCCCGGGGCACCAGGGCACGTCCGCGGAACAGAAAAGTCCACCACCCCGACACCAGAAACCCTTAATGGTCACCTCGTCCACACCTCACCCTGACTCAGCATCCCCTCTGAGCCCACCATTATATTACACGCCTCAGCCACTAGGGCATACTATTATCTTTACCACACTGGTGTTGTGATGACACAGACCAACTGTAAAGCTTTTCTGACCATGTTTTTTAAAGTTATCAAAAGATAAAGTTATCTAGGGGGCGCTGTGACCAACTACAGAAAAATCCCATTGAGGTCAGCTTTGGCTGACAACGACGGTTTTCTGTTATTTTGGCATCAAATGGACGCTGTTTGTGTTATCTAGAGCCAGTGAGCTGAAAGAGCCGGAGCTACAGGGATTTGAACCAACAACCACATCAATGTGTTTTGTGCAGTCACGTGATGTCACAAGCCAAGAATAATGGCATTCTGACTTTGTCTTTAGAAGTTAATAAAGTTTGAACCCATCTAGGGGGCGCTGTGACCATTTACAACTAAATCCCATAGAGGTCATCTTTGGTCATCAAAGATGGTTTTCAGTTAATTTGGCACCAATCAAACGTTGCATGGGTAATCTAGAGACAAAAAGCTGTAAGTGGGCCGAGTTAAAGTGATTTGAACAAGTGAGCATCTACATGTGTTGATTGCAGTTGTGTGATGACTCCCACCAAGTTTGATATAGTTTGGAGCTTTTTGCAGAAGTTACAAAGGTTTTTTGAAACTAGGGGGTGCTGTCCCAAATTTAGGAAATATTCCATGAAGAAGTTTGTAATTTGATGAAAGTCATTTGTGTGCAGTTTGGTGTGAATTGCATCATGCATGTGTTATTCAGGGCTTGATGTCTGCAAGGGGGCGGAGCTAAAGCAATATGAACCAATTACCACAAGATTGTGTTGGGTGCCTTTGTGTGATGACACATAGCAAGTTTGGTGCAGTTAAAACCTCGTCTGAAGGAGTTATTACAGTTTTAAAGGTATGTAGGGGGCACTGTGGTGATGTCATACAACGTTCACCAACCGTTTGTGACTCGTTGACTAAAGGGCACGATTGTTCATTGCCATGTTCAGTCTCGGGCAGATCGGAGGCTGTTTGTGGAAGTTGCAGTCAAACGTAAGGTCACGGCGCCACGCTAGAATTCGCCATGGCATCAAATCCCCTCCCTATCTGGAAAGCTCTCAGATCTGAATGGTCATTACAGCATCATGAAGACGGTGCATGACCTTAGTGTCATGTTGACTAAATTAGAGGGGACAAATATGGGCATTTCAGCATAAAACAATAGACTTCCTGTATTCAGGGGGCGGGGCTTAGGTGATGTCAGCTGTCCACATTGTCATTGTCTTGAGATGTGGTCAGTGATCACACAGACAAAGTTTGATATAGATCTGATAATGCACATGGGAGTTATTAAGTCAAGTAATGTAATGGCGAAAGGTCAAAGTTTGAGGCTTAGCCACGCCCACACCTTTATACTTATTTAAAATCCGACGGTTGAATTTTTCCCCTTTGTCTTAAGAGTATATAGCAGAAGTTTGAAGGCGATTGGTGAAAAGGGCGACGGAGCACCACTCTCCAAACAACGTGTGCGAAAACCACTAAATCGAGTACTTGAACCAAAATGGCCGACTTCCTGTGCGACTTTGCACTTAGCTCCAAGAGACTTTTTTATAGGTCCTGAGACACCACATAAGTGTATAAAATTTCGTAATCCTCAGTCAAAGCAGGGCTTGGGGCTGACAGTTTTAATGGTCCTAGGGGGCGCTATTTCAGAAAATAGGCCACGCCCACAAACTTCAGCTGTCTATTTCTATTGGGGGTCAGACTAGGATCACTCACAACAAATGTCGAGGTGATATCACGATAAATGAAGGAATGAGAGGCAAATGTTTTTCCATGGCGTTATGGCGAAATTCGCCATGCTCCCAAAGCCCCGCCTTTTTTCAAAACCTGCCAGTACTGGACACCAAGTGACCTCAACTTGTGTGCTGCTATTTGCCAGAGATTCCTGGTGATTGGGTAAAAGGAGCCCAATAGGGAGCTGTGAAAAAAAGAGTAGCGTGGCAACAAGTCAAAGTTTGAGGCTTAGCCACGCCCACACCTTTATACTTATTTAAAATCCGACGGTTGAATTTTTTCCTTTACGTCTTAAGAGTATATAGCAGACGTTTGAAGGCGATTGGTGAAAAGGGCGACGGGGCATCACTCTCTAAACAACGTGTGCGAAAACCACTAAATCGAGTACTTGGACCAAAATGGCCGACTTCCTGTGCGACTTTGCACTTGGCTCCAAGAGACTTTTTTGTAGGTCCTGAGACACCACATTAGTGTACCAAATTTCGTAATCCTCAGTCAAAGCATGGCTTGGGGCTGACAGTTTTAATGGTCCTAGGGGGCGCTATTTCAGAAAATAGGCCACGCCCACCGGATGTTCACATCAGATTTTGTGAGGAACCGAACTAGAATCACTCACAAGAAGTTTCGTGACAATATCTTTAGAAATGACGAAATGGGAGGCAAACGTAAGGCCATGGCGGTACGCCTGACTTTGCCGCGCCGCCACAGCCCCGCCCTCTGCCGAAAACTCTCATAAAGTGACGCCAAGCAACCCCCACTTGTCTTGAGTTAACAGCTACTAATTTGTGGTCATTAAGTGAAATGGGGCAATTTGGGACCTTTCAAAGTAAAACTTAACCTTTTTTGTCCTGAGGGGGCGGGGCTTGAGTGATGTCATCATCCGACCATTCAATTTCCTTTGTGGGCCGATGATGAATGACCACAGCAATTTTTGTAACTTTGTTACATTCAGTTATGAAGTTATAGCAATTTATATTTTTTTGGCGAGTAGTCAAATTTCGAGGCCTGGCCCCGCCCCTTCAACATATACGAAAAGTCAGAATCGTTTTCTCATTTTGTTCACCCATCCCTTCTGAGCAATTTTACACAATTTTTGAGACGATCGTGTGAAAAATGATCGAGCAATCCAATCAGAAACGGACCCTAAAAACGGCAAAAATGGCCAAAAATCGCCATTTCAACCCAAAATGGCCGACTTCCTGTTTGATATTGACCATGCTTGCAAGAGACTTTTCTGTGCGGAGTGGTGAGTACTACAAGTGTACCAAATTTCATAACTGTACGATAAACTAAGCTTTATGGAGAGGGTTTTTTTTTCACATTCTAGGGGGCGCTGTTCAGCCATTTTCTTTGCGATTTTTTTGGGACCTTTAAAATATCAAAATTTTCACCAGGCCTGACAAGTTTACAAAATATTGTGAGTTTTGGGGTATGTTAAGGTCCCCAAAAAGCCATTCAAAGGGGGCACGGAATAACAAAAAAAGAATAATAATCGGAGCAAAAACAAGAGGCCTTCACAGCGCTTTCGCTGCTCGGGCCTAATTAAAGCTGCAAGCAGCGTCGTTCGGCCCTCGCAGCTCCGCGCCGCTCCGGCCTGGCCGGAAGCCCGGGGCACCAGGGCACGTCTGCGGAAAAGAAATGTTGACCACCCCGACACCAGAAACAGCTAATCGTCACCTCGTCCGCACCTCACCCTGACTGAGCATCCCCTCTGAGCACTCACAGTTTTTGGTGCAGTTACGACCTCGTCTGTAGGAGTTATTACAGTTTTAATGGTGTGTAGGGGGCGCTGTGGTGTTATTATATGAATTTCACCAACCATTTGTATCTCATTGGCTAAAGGGCATGATTGTTGATTGCCATGTTCAGTCTCGTGCAGATGGGAGGCTGTTTGTGGAAGTTACGATCAAACGTAAGGTCATGGCGTCATGCCAGAAATCGCCATGGCATCAAAGCCGCTCCCTATCTGGAAAGCTATCAGATCTGAATGGCCATTGCAACATCATGAAGACAGTGCCTGACCTTAGTGTCATGTTGACTAAATTAAAGGGGAGAAATATGGGCATTTCACCATAAAACAATAGACTTCCTGTTGTCAGGGGGCGGGGCTTAGGTAATGTCACCTGTCCACAATGACGTCTTGAGATGTGGTCATTGATCACACAGACAAAGTTTGATATAGATTTGATCATGCACATTGGAGTTGTTAAGTCAAGTAATGTAATGGCGAAAGGTCAAAGTTTGAGGCTTAGCCACGCCCACAACATTATACTTATTTAAAATCCGACGGTTGAATTTTTTCCCCTTTGTCTTAAGAAAATATAACAGAAGTTTGAAGGTGATCGGTGAAAAGGGCGACGGGGTATCATTGTCCAAACAACGTGTGCGAAAACCACTAAATCGAGTACTTGGACCAAAATAGCCGACTTCCTGTTCGACTTTGCACTTGGCTCCAAGAGACTTTTTTGTAGGTCGTGAGACACCACATTAGTGTACCAAATTTTGCAATCCTCAGTCAAAGCATGGCTTGGGGCTGAAGGTTTTAATGGCCATAGGGGGCGCTATTTCAGAAAATAGGCCACGCCCACAAACTTCAGCCATTCATTTCTATTGGGGGTCAAACTAGGATCACTCAGAACAAATTTCGAGGTGATATCACTATAAATGAAGAAATGAGAGGCAAACGTATTTCCATGGCGTGATGGCGAATTTTGCCATCCTCCCAAAGCCCCGCCTTTTTTCAAAACCTTCCAGTACTGGAGACCAAGTGACCTCAACTTGTCTGCTGCTACTTACCAGAAATTCCTGATGATTGTGTAAAAGTAGTCCGATAGGGAGCTGTGAAAAAAAGAGTGGTGTGGCGAAAGGTCAAAGTTTGAGGCTTAGCCACGCCCACACCTTTACACTTATTTAAAATCCGACGGTTGAATTTTTTCCTCTATGTCTTAAGAGTATATAGCAGACGTCTGAAGGCGATTGGTGAAAAGGGCGACGGAGCATCACTCTCCAAACAACGTGTGTGAAAACCACTAAATCGCGCACTTGGACCAAAATGGCCGACTTCCTGTGTGACTTTGCACTTGGCTCCAAGAGACTTTTTTGTATGTCCTGAGACCCCACATTAGTGTACCAAATTTCGTAATCCTCAGTCAAAGCATGGCTAGGGGCTGACAGTTTTAATGGTCCTAGGGGGCGCTATTTCAGAAAATAGGCCACGCCCACAAATTTAAGCTGGCCATTTCTATTGGGGGTCAGACTAGGATCACTCACAACAAATTTCGAGGTGATATCACGAGAAATGAAGAAATGAGAGGCAAACGTATTTCCATGGCGTGATGGCGAATTTCGCCATGCTCCCAAAGCCCCGCCTTTTTTCAAAACCTGCCAGTACTGGAGACCAAGTGACCTCAACTTGTGTGCTGCTATTTGCCAGAGATTCCTGGTGATTGGGTAAAAGGAGTCCAATAGGGAGCTGTGAAAAAAAGAGTAGCGTGGCGACAAGTCAAAGTTTGAGGCTTAGCCACGCCCACACCTTCATACTTATTTAAAATCCGACGGTTGAATTTTTTCCTTTACGTCTTAAGAGTATATAGCAGACGTTTGAAGGCAATTGGTGAAAAGGGCGACGGAGCATCACTCTCCAAACAACGTGTGCGAAAACCACTAAATCGAGTACTTGGACCAAAATGGCCGACTTCCTGTGCGACTTTGCACTTGGCTCCAAGAGACTTTTTTGTAGGTCCTGAGACACCACATTAGTGTACCAAATTTCGTAATCCTCAGTCAAAGCTTGGCTAGGGGCTGACAGTTTTAATGGTCCTAGGGGGCGCTATTTCAGAAAATAGGCCACGCCCACCGGATGTTCACATCAGATTTTGTGAGGGACCGGATTAGGATCACTCACAAGAAGTTTCGTGACGATATCTTTAGAAATGACGAAATGGGAGGCAAACGTAAGGCCATGGCGGTACGCCTAACTTCGCCGCGCCGCCACAGCCCCGCCCTCTGCCGAAAACTCCCATAAAGTGACGCCAAGCATCCCCCCTTGTCTTGAGTTACCAGCTACAAATTTGTGGTGATTGAGTGAAATGGGGCCATTTGGGACCTTTCATAGTAAAACTTGACCTTTTTGGTCCTGAGGGGGCGGGGCTTGTGTGATGTCATCATCCGACCATTCAATTTCCTTTGTGGGCCGATGACGAATGACCACAGCAATTTTTGTAACTCTGTTACATTCAGTTATGAAGTTATAGCAATTTATATTTTTTTGGCGAGTAGTCAAACTTCGAGGCCTGGCCCCGCCCCTTCATCATATACGAAAACTCAGAATCCTTGTCTCATTTTGTTCGCCCATCCCTTCTGAGCAATTTTACACAATTTTTGAGACGATCGTGCGAAAATTGATCGAGCAATCCTATCAGAAACGGACCCTAAAAACGGCAAAAACGGCCAAAAATCGCCATTTCAACCCAAAATGGCCGACTTCCTGTTTGATATTGACAATGCTTGCAAGAGACTTTTCTGTGCGGACTGTTGAGTACTACAAGTGTACCAAATTTCATAACTGTACGATAAACTAAGCTTTATAGAGAGGGTTTTTTTTCACATTCTAGGGGGCGCTGTTCAGCCAATTTCTTTGCGATTTTTTTGGGACCTTTAAAATATCAAATTTTTCACCAGGCCTGACAAGTTTGCAAAATATTGTGAGTTTTGGGGTATGTTAAGGTCCCCAAAAAGCCATTCAAAGGGGGCACGGAATAACAAAAAAAGAATTAAAGCTGCAAGCAGCGTCGTTCGGCCCTCGCAGCTCCGCGCCGCTCCAGCCTGGCCGGCAGCCCGGGGCACCAGGGCACGTCTGGCAGAACAGAAACGTCAACCACCCCGACAGCAGAAACTGCAAATGGCCTCCTAGTCCGCACCTCACCCTGACTCAGCATCCCCTCTGAGCTCACCATTAAATTGAATTGTAAGGTTACGGCGTTATGCCAGAATTCGCCATGGCATCAAAGCCCCTCCCTTTCTGGAAAGCTATCAGATTTGAATGGTCATTACAGCATCATGAAGACAGTGCATGACCTTGGTGTCATGTTGACTAAATTAGAGGGGACAAATATGGGCATTTCACCATAAAACAATAGACTTCCTGTTGTCAGGGGGCGGGGCTTAGGTGTTGTCAGCTGTCCACATTGTCATTGTTTACAGATATGGTCAATGATCACACAGACAAAGTTCGAAAAATATCTGATCATGCACATGGGAGTTATTAAGTCAAGTAAAGTAATGGCGAAAGGTCAAAGTTTGAGGCTTAGCCACGCCCACACCTTTCAACTTTTGAAAAATCCGACGGTTGAATTTTTTCCCCTACGTCTTAAGAGTATATTGCAGAAGTTTGAAGGTGATTGGTGAAAAGGGCGACGGAGAATCACTCTCCAAACAACGTGTGCGAAAACCACTAAATCATGTACTTGGACCAAAATGGCCGACTTCCTGTACGACTTTGCACTTGGGTCCAAGAGACTTTTTTGTAGGGCCTGACACACCACATTAGTGTACCAAATTTCGTAATCCTCAGTCAAAGCATGGCTTGGGGCTATTAGTTTAAATGGACCTAGGGGGCGCTATTTAAGAAAATAGGCCACGCCCACAAATTTCAGCTGTGTATGTCTCTTGGGGGTCAGACTAGGATCACTCACAAGACGTTTCGTAGCGATATCACGATAACAGAAGAAATGAGAGGCAAACGTATTTCCATGGCGTGATGGCGATTTTCGCCATGCTGCCAAAGCCCCGCCTTTACTCGAAACCTGCCAGTACTGATACCAAGTGACCTCAAGTTGTCTATTGCTATTTGCCAGAGATTCTTGTTGATTGGGTAAAAGGAGTCCAATAGGGAGCTGTGAAAAAAAGAGTGGCGTGGCGAAAGGTCAAAGTTTGAGGCTTAGCCACGCCCACACCTTTATACTTATTTAAAATCCGACGGTTGAATTTTTTCCTCTATGTCTTAAGAGTATATAGCAGAAGCTCGAAGGCGATTGGTGAAAAGGGCGACGGAGCATCACTCTCCAAACAACGTGTGTGAAAACCACTAAATCGCGCACTTGGACCAAAATGGCCGACTTCCTGTGTGACTTTGCACTTGGCTCCAAGAGACTTTTTTGTAGGTCCTAAGACACCACATTAGTGTACCAAATTTTGTAATCCTCAGTCAAAGCATGGCTTGGGGCTGACAGTTTTAATGGTCCTAGGGGGCGCTAATACAGAAAATAGGCCACGCCCACAAACTTAAGCTGACCTTTTCTATTGGGGGTCAGACTAGGATCACTCACAACAATGGTCGAGGTGATATCACGATAAATGAAGAAATGAGAGGCAAACGTATTTCCATGGCGTGATGGCGAATTTCGCCATGCTCCCAAAGCCCCGCCTTTTTTCAAAACCTTCCAGTACTGGAGACCAAGTGACCTCAACTTGCCTGCTGCTATTTACCAGAGATTCCTGGTGATTGGGTAAAAGGAGTCCAATAAGGAGCTGTGAAAAAAAGAGTGGCGTGGCGAAAGGTCAAAGTTTGAGGCTTAGCCACGCCCACACCTTTATACTTATTTAAAATCCGACGGTTGAATTTTTTCCTCTATGTCTTAAGACTATATAGCAGAAGTTTGAAAGTGATTGGTGAAAAGGGCGACGGAGTATCACTCTCCAAACAACGTGTGTGAAAACCACTAAATCGCGCACTTGGACCAAAATGGCCGACTTCCTGTGCGACTTTGCACTTGGCTCCAAGAGACTTTTTTGTAGGTCCTGAGACACCACATTAGTGTACCAAATTTCGTAATCCTCAGTCAAAGCATGGCTTGGGGCTGACAGTTTTAATGGTCCTAGGGGGCGCTATTTCAGAAAATAGGCCACGCCCACCAGATGTTCCATTCAGATCTTTTGGGGGGCTGGACTAGGATCACTCACAAGAAGTTTCGTGACGATATCTTTGGAAATGACGAAATGGGAGGCAAACGTAAGGCCACGGCGGTACGCCTGAATTCGCCGCGCCGCCACAGCCCCGCCCTCTGCCGAAAACTCCCATAAAGTGACGCCAAGCAACCCCCACTTGTCTTGAGTTACCAGCTACAAATTTGTGGTGATTAAGTGAAATGGGGCAATTTGGGACCTTTCACAGTAAAACTTGATCTTTTTGGTCCTGAGGGGGCGGGGCTTGTGTGATGTCATCATCCGACCATTCAATTTACTTTGTGAGTGGATGACGAATGACCACAGAAAGTTTGGTAACTCTATTCCATTCATTTATGAAGTTATAGCAATTTAATTTTTTTTGGCGAGTAGTCAAACTTCGAGGCCTGGCCCCGCCCATTCAGCATTTACGAAAAGTCAATTTTATTGTCTCATTTTGTTTGCCCATCTCTTCTGAGCAATTTTATACCATTTTTAAGAGGATTGTGCAAAAAATGATCGAGCAATCCAATCAGAAACGGACCCTAAAAACGGCAAAAACGGCAAAAAATCGCCATTTCAACCCAAAATGGCCGACTTCCTGTTTGATATTGACCATGCTTGCAAGAGACTTTTCTGTGCGGACTGTTGAGTACTATAAGTGTACCAAATTTCCAAACTGTACGGTAAACTAAGCTTTATGGAGAGGGTTTTTTTTTTCATTTTGTAGGGGGCGCTGTTCAGCCATTTTCTTTGCGATTTTTTTGGGACCTTTAAAATATTAAATTTTTCACCAGGCTTGACAAGTGTGCAAAATATTGTGAGTTTTGGGGTATGTTAAGGTCCCCAAAAAGCCATTCAAAGCGGCACCGGAATAATAAATTAAAGCTGCAAGCAGCGTCGTTCGGCCCTCGCAGCTCCGCGCCGCTCTGGCCTGGCCGGCAGCCCGGGGCACCAGGCTACGTCTGCGAAACAGAAACGTCGACCACCCCGACACCAGAAACTGCTAACGGCCACCTTGTCCGCACCCCACCCTGATTTAGCATCCCCTTTGAGCCCACCATTATATTTTATGTCTCACCACTAGGGAATCCTGTATCTTTACCACACTGGTGGTGTGATGACAGTGACCAACTTTAATGCTATTCTGACCATGTTTTTTAAAGTTATCGAAGGATAACGTAATGTAGGGGGCGCTGTGACCAACTACAGAAAAGTCCCTTTGAGGTCAGCTTTGGTGACATTATATAACATTCACCAACCGTTTGTGCCTCATTGGCTAAAGGGCATGATTGTTCATTGCCATGTTCAGTTTCGGGCAAATCGGAGGCCGTTTGTGGAAGTTACAGTCAAATGTAAGGTCATGGCGTCACGCCAGCATTCACCATGACATCAATGCCCCTCCCTTTCTGGAAAGCTACCAGATCTGAATGGTCGTTACAACATCATGAAGACAGTGTATGACCTTAGTGTCATGTTCACTAAATTAGAGGGGACGAATATGGGCATTTCACCATAAAACAATAGACTTCCTGTTGTCAGGGGGCGGGGCTTACGTGATGTCAGCTGTCCACATTATCATTGTGTTGAGATGCGGTCAGTGATCACACAGACAAAGTTTGACGTAGATCTGATAATGCACATGGGAGTTATTAAGTCAAGTAATGTATTGGCGAAAGGTCAAAGTTTGAGGCTTAGCCACGCCCACACCTTTATACTTATTTAAAATCCGACGGTTGAATTTTTTCCCCTTTGCCTTAAGAGTACATAGCAGAAGTTTTAAGGTGATTGGTGAAAAGGGCGACGGAGCATCACTCTCCAAACAACGTGTGCGAAAACCACTAAATCGAGTACTTGGACCAAAATGGCCGACTTCCTGTGCGACTTTGCACTTGGCTCCAAGAGACTTTTTTGTAGGTCCTGAGACACCACATTAGTGTACCAAATTTCGTAATCCTCAGTCAAAGCATGGCTTGGGGCTGACAGTTTAAAATGTCCTAGGGGGTGCTATTTCAGAATGTAGGCCACGCCCACAAACGTCAGCTATCTATTTCTATCGGTGGTCAGACTAGGATCACTCAAAACGAATTTCGAGGTGATATCACGATAAATGAAGAAATGAGAGGCAAACGTATTTCCATGGCGTGATGGCGAATTTCGCCATGCTCCCAAAGCCCCACCTTTTTTCAAAACCTGCCAGTACTGGAGACCAAGTGACATCAACTTGTGTGCTGATATTTGCCAGAGATTCCTGGTGATTGGGTAAAAGGAGTCCAATAGGGAGCTGTGAAAAAAAGAGTGGCGTGGCGACAGGTCAAAGTTTGAGGCTTAGCCACGCCCACACCTTTATACTTATTTAAAATCCGACGGTTGGATTTTTTCCCCTTTGTCTTAAGAGTATATAGCAGAAGTTTTAAGGCGATTGGTGAAAAGGGCGACGGAGCATCACTCTCCAAATAACGTGTGCGAAAACAACTAAATCAAGTACTTGGACCAAAATGGCCGACTTCCTGTGCAACTTTGCACTTGGCTCCAAGAGACTTTTTTGTAGGTCCTGAGACACCACATTAGTGTACCACATTTCGTAATCCTCAGTCAAAGCATGGCTTGCGGCTGACAGTTTTAATGGTCCTAGGGGGCGCTATTTCAGAAAATAGGCCACGCCCACCTGATGTTGACATCAAATCTTTTGGGTGGCCAGACTAGGATCACTCACAAGACGTTTCGTGACGATATCTTTAGAAATGACAAAATGGGAGGCAAACGTAAGGCCACGTCGGTACGCCTGACTTCGCCGCGCCGCCGCAGCCCCACCCTCTGCCGAAAACTCCCATAAAGTGACGCCAAGCAACCCCCACTTGTCTTGAGTTAGCAGCTACAAATTTGTGGTGATTAAGTGAAATGGGACAATTTTGGACCTTTCACAGTAAAACTTGACCTTTTTGGTCCTGAGGGGGCGGGGCTTGTGTGATGTCATAATCTGACCATTCAATTTCCTTTGTGGGCGGATGACAAATGACCACAGCAATTTTTATAACTCTATTACATTCAGTTATGAAGTTATAGCAATTTAAAATTTTTTGGCGAGTAGTCAAACTTCGAGGCCTGGCCCCGCCCCTTCAACATATACGAAAACTCAGAATCCTCATCTCATTTTGTTCGCCCATCCCTTCTGAGCAATTTTACACAATTTTTGAGATGATCGTGCGAAAAATGACCGAGCAATCCAATCAGAAACGGACCCTAAAAACGGCAAAAATGGCTAAAAATCGCCATTTCAACCCAAAATGGCCGACTTCCTGTTTGATATTGACCATGGTTGCAAGAGACTTTTCTGTGCGGACTGTTGAGGACTACAAGTGTTCCAAATTTCATAACTGTACGATAAACTAAGCTTTATGGAGAGGGGTATTTTTCACCTTTTAGGGGGCGCTGTTCAGCCATTTTCTTTACGATTTTTTTGGGACCTTTAAAATATCAAATTTTTCACCAGGCCTGACAAGTTTGCAAAATATTGTGAGTTTTGGGGTACGTTAAGGTCCCCAAAAAGCCGTTCAAAGGGGCACCGGAATAATAAATAATAATAAACAGAGCAAAAACAAGAAGCCTTCGCAGCGCTTTCGCTGCTCGGGCCTAATAAAGAAAAATAATAATAAACAGAGCAAAAACAAGAGGCCTTCGCAGCGCTTTCGCTGCTCGGGCCTAATTAAAGCTGCAAGCAGCGTCGTTCGGCCCTCGCAGCTCCGCGCCGCTCCGGCCTGGCTGGCAGCCCGGGGCACCAGGGCACGTCCGCGGAAAAGAAACGTTGACCAACCCGACACCAGAAACCGCAAACGATGACCTCATCCGCACCTCACCCTGACTCAGCATCACCTCTTATCCCACCATTATATTACACGTCTCACAACTAGGGCATACTCTACCTTTACGACTCTGGTGGTGTGATGACACAGACCAACTGTAATGCTTTTCTGACCACGTTTTTTGAAGTTATTGTAGGTTAAACTTATCTAGGGGCGCTGGAAAGCTTTCATATCATTACAAATATGGGCATTTCACCATAAAACAATAGACTTCCTGTAGTAGGGGGCGGGACTTAGGGGATGTCAGCTGTCCACATTGTCAATGTCTTCAGATGTGGTCAGTGATCACACAGACAAAGTTTGGTATAGATCTGATCGTGCGCATGGGAGTTATTAAGTCAAGTAATGTAATGGCGACAGGTTAAAGTTTGAGGCTTAGCCACGCCCACACCTTTATACTTATTTAAAATCCGACGGTTGAATTTTTTCCTCTATGTCTTAAGAGTATATAGCAGAAGTTTGAAGGTGATTGGTGAAAAGGGCGATGGAGCATCACTCTCCAAACGTGTGCGAAAAACCACTAAATCGAGTACTTGGACCAAAATGGCCGACTTCCTGTGCGACTTTGCACTTGGCTCCAAGAGACTTTTTTGTAGGTCCTGAGACACCACATTAGTGTACCAAATATCGTAATCCTCAGTCCAAGCATGGCTTTGGGGCTGACAGTTTTAATGGTCCTAGGGGGCGCTAATTCAGAAAATAGGCCACGCCCACAAACTTAAGCTGACCATTTCTATTGGGGGTCAGACTAGGATCACTCACAACAAATTTCGAGGTGATATCATGATAAATGAAGAAATGAGAGGCAAACGTATTTCCATGGCGTGATGGCGAATTTCGCCATGCTCCCAAAGCCCCGCCTTTTTTCAAAACCTTCCAGTACTGGAGACCAAGTGACCTCAACTTGCCTGCTGCTATTTACCAGAGATTCCTGGTGATTGGGTAAAAGGAGTCCAATAGGGAGCTGTGAAAAAAAGGGTGGCGTGGCGAAAGGTCAAAGTTTGAGGCTTAGCCACGCCCACACCTTTATACTTATTTAAAATCCGACGGTTGAATTTTTTCCTGTATGACTTAAGAGTATTTAGCAGGAGTTTGAAGGTGATTGGTGAAAAGGGCGATGGAGCATCACTCTCCAAACAAGGTGTGCGAAAACCACTAAATCGAGTACTTGGACCAAAATGGCCGACTTCCTGTACGACTTTGCACTTGGCTCCAAGAGACTTTTTTGTAGGTCCTGAGAAACCACATTAGTGTACCAGATTTCGTAATCCTCAGTCAAAGCATGGCTTGGGGCTGACAGTTTTAATGGTCCTAGGGGGCGCTAATTCAGAAGATAGGCCACGCCCACAAACTTAAGCTGACCATTTCTATTGGGGGTCAGACTAAGATCACTCACAACAAATTTCGAGGTGATATCACGATAAATGAAGAAATGAGAGGCAAACGTATTTCCATGGCGTTATGGCGAATTTCGCCATGCTCCCAAAGCCTCGCCTTTTTTCAAAACCTTCCAGTACTGGAGACCAAGTGACCTCAACTTGCCTGCTGCTATTTACCAGAGATTCCTGGTGATTGGGTAAAAGGAGTCCAATAGGGAGCTGTGAAAAAAAGGGTGGCGTGGCGAAAGGTCAAAGTTTGAGGCTTAGCCACGCCCACACCTTTATACTTATTTAAAATCCGACGGTTGAATTTTTTCCTCTATGTCTTAAGAGTATATAGCAGAAGTTTGAAGGCGATTGGTGAAAAGGGCGACGGAGCATCACTCTCCAAACAACGTGCGTGAAAACCACTAAATTGCGCACTTGGACCAAAATGGCCGACTTCCTGTGCGACTTTGCACTTGGCTCCAAGAGACTTTTTTGTAGGTCCTGAGACACCACATTAGTGTACCAGATTTCGTAATCCTCAGTCAAAGCATGGCTTGGGGCTGACAGTTTTAATGGTCCTAGGGGGCGCTATTTCAGAAAATAGGCCACGCCCACCGGATGTTCACATCACATCTTTTGGGGGGCCAGACTAGGATCACTCACAAGAAGTTTCGTGACGATATCTTTAGAAATGACGAAATGGGAGGCAAACGTAAGGCCACGGCGGTACGCCTGAATTCGCTGCGCCGCCAAAGCCCCGCCCTCTGCCGAAAACTCCCATAAAGTGACGCCAAGCAACTCCCACTTGTCTTGAGTTACCAGCTACAAATTCGTGGTGATTAAGTGAAATGGGGCAATTTGGGACCTTTCACAGTAAAACTTGATCTTTTTGGTCCTGAGGGGGCGGGGCTTGTGTGATGTCATCATCCGACCATTCAATTTACTTTGTGGGTGGATGACGATTGACCACAGAAAGTTTGGTAACTCTATTCCTTTCAGTTTTGAAGTTATAGCAATTTAAATATTTTTGGCGAGTAGTCAAACTTTGAGGCCTGGCCCCGCCCCTTCAACATATACGAAAACTCAGAATCCTCGTCTCATTTTGTTCGCCCATCCCTTCTGAGCAATTTTACACAATTTTTGAGACGATTGTCCGAAAAATGATCGAGCAATCCAATCAGAAACGGACCCTAAAAACGGCAAAAACGGCCAAAAATCGCCATTTCAACCCAAAATGGCCGACTTCCTGTTTGATATTGACCATGCTTGCAAGAGACTTTTCTGTGCGGACTGTTGAGTACTACAAGTGTACCAAATTTCATAACTGTACGATAAACTAAGCTTTATGGAGAGGGTTTTTTTTTTTCAATTTCTAGGGGGCGCTGTTCAGCCATTTTCTTTGCGATTTTTTTGGGACCTTTAAAATATCAAATTTTTCACCAGGCCTGACAAGTTTGCAAAATATTGTGAGTTTTGGGGTATGTTAAGGTCCCCAAAAAGCCGTTCAAAGGGGCACCGGAATAATAAATAATAATAAACAGAGCAAAAACAAGAGGCCTTCGCAGCGCTTTCGCTGCTCGGGCCTAATAATAATCGGAGCAAAAACAAGAGGCCTTCGCAGCGCTTTCGCTGCTCGGGCCTAATAATAATAAATAATAATAATAAACGGAGCAGATACAATAGGCCTTCGCAGCTTCACTGCTCGGGCCTAATAATAAATAATAATAATAAACGGAGCAGATACAATAGGCCTTCGCAGCTTCACTGCTCGGGCCTAATAAACGGAGCAGATACAATAGGCCTTCGCAGCTTCACTGCTCGGGCCTAATAAACGGAGCAGATACAATAGGCCTTCGCAGCGCTTCGCTGCTCGGGCCTAATAAACGGAGCAGATACAATAGGCCTTCGCAGCTTCACTGCTCGGGCCTAATAATAAATAATAATAAACGGAGCAGATACAATAGGCCTTCACAGCTTCACTGCTCGGGCCTAATAAACGGAGCAAAAACAAGAGGCCTTCGCAGCGCTTTCGCTGCTCGGGCCTAATAAATAAAGTCAGAAGTCTGACATTTATCTCAGTATTCAATTGTTTCCTTCAGTGGCCCTAATACTGCCTTATTGCCTAAGAGTATTTGAGTCACTGAAGAAAAAGAAAAGAATTGAGAAAAAAAGTCAGATAATTTTAAAATTCTGGGATGAAAGTCAGATTTCTGACTTTTTTCATAAACCTAAAACCAAGCAAACAAAAAACTATTTGGGAATTTTTTTTGTTAAAAAAAATCAATACAAACAAACAAAAAAATGCCTGAATTTTAAGATTTAAGTCAGAATTCTGATCCCCCCTCATAATCTTCCCCAATTTCCCTTTTTTTTTTTTTTTGTTTTAGGTACCAGTCAGAGCTCTGAGATTAAACTCAGATTTATGACTTATTTTCTCAGAGTTCTATATTTTTTTTCCATCAGTGGCTCTAATACTCATAGCATAACGGCATTACCTGTAAATTGTATATTCACCAGTTTTAAAAGACAAATCTGTATACATATGTACATACAGTTGTGGTCAGAAGTTTACATACACTTGTAAAAATTATAATATAATGGCTCTACTGAGTGTCCCGTTATTTCTAAAACTGATTTTTCTCTGATAGAGTGATTGGAACAGGGACTTCTTTGTCACAAAAAACATTCTTGAAGTTTGGTTCTTTAATGTCTTTATTATGGGTTAACAGAGAAAAGTGATCACATTTGCTGGGTCACAAATATACATACAGCAGTGCTAATATTTGGTTACATGTCCCTTAGCCATTTTCACTTCAATTAGGCGCTTTTGGTAGCCATCCACAAGCTTCTGGCAAGCTTCTGGTTGAATCTTTGACCACTCCCCTTGACAGAATTGGTGAAGTTCAGTTAAATTTGATGGCTTTCTGACATGGACTTGTTTCTTCAGCACTGTCCACATGTTTTCAATGGGGTTTAAGTCAGGACTTTGGGAAGGCCATTCTAAAACCCTTATTCTAGCCTGATTTAGCCATTCCTTTACCGCTTTTGATGTGTGTTTGGGGTCATTGTCCTGTTGGAACACCCAACTGCGCCCAAGACCCAACCTTCGTACTGATGATTTTAGGTTATGTTGAAGAATGTGAAGGTAATCCTCCTTCTTCATTATCCCATTTACTCTCTGTAAAGCACCAGTTCCATTGGCAGCAAAACAGCCCCACAGCATAATATTCCCACCACTATGCATGGTGTTCTTGGGGTTAAAGGCCTCACCTTTTCTCCTCCAAACATATTGCTGGGCATTGTGGCCAAAAAGCTCGATTTTTGTTTCGTCTGACCACAGAACTTTCCTCCAGAAGGTCTTATCTTTGTCCATGTGATCAGAAGCAAACTTCAGTCGAGCCTTAAGATGCCGCTTTTGGAGCAAGGGCTTCCTTCTTGCACGGCAGCCTCTCAGTCCATGGAGATGCAAAACACGTTTGACTGTGGACAATGACACCTGTGTTCCAGCAGCTTTTAAATCTTGGCAGATCTGCTTTTTGGTGATTCTTGGTTCACTCTTTACCCTCCTGACCAATTTTCTCTCAGCAGCAGGTGATAGCTTGCGTTTTCTTCCTGATATTGGCAGTGATGAAACAGTGCCATGCACCTTATACTTACAAACAATTGTTTGCACTGTTGCTCTTGGGACCTGCAGCTGCTTTGAAATGGCCCCAAGTGACTTTCCTGACTTGTTCAAGTCAATAATTCGCTTTTTCAGATCCATGCTGAGCTCCTTTGACTTTCCCATTGTAGCGTTTGTGGGCGTTTGTATCCAATGAGCCCTATTTACCTGGCCTAAGAGAAGTCACCAGCTGTAGTCATTCATAATCACTCACAAGAAGTTAAGAGGCCATGCTATGAAGCTCAGTTCACTGACACGTTTCTAAGTCACCAAAATTGCTAGATCATGTTGCTGTATGTATATTTGTGACCCAGCAAATGTGATCACTTTTCTCTGTTAACCCATAATAAAGACATTAAAGAACCAAACTTCAAGAATGTTTTTTGTGACAAAGAAGTATCTGTTCCAATCACTCTATCAGAGAAAAATCTGAGTTTTAGAAATAACGGGACACTCAGTAGAGCCATTATATTATATTTTTTACAAGTGTATGTAAACTTCTGACCACAACTGTACATACATATATAGTCATGTGATTTAGGATGTGCCGTCAAAAATGCAGATTGTGAGAATTACTCACCAGTGGTCTCACTTGTATGAACCTCTTGGGGGTCAACAGCAGCATGCCATCAATCTTGTGTGCAGAGAGTGGGGTTGGATCATTGAAGTCTGACTGCAGATTCACAGACAGGCTTCCCGATGTGGCTGACAGCTCATAGGAACGCAGATGCTCTACATTTACACATCTACACCAGGAAGCATAATCAGTAGAGAAAACAAACTTTGTGAATCACAAGGTAGATCTGTGTTAGTCTGCAAAATTTAGGCAGTCCTCCACTATATATGAAGCTAAATCATTAATCATCTAAATTATATATGTGTGTGTGTGTGTGTGTGTGTGTGTGTGTGTGTGTGTGTGTGTGTGTGTGTGTGTGTGTGTGTGTGTGTGTGTGTGTGTGTGTGTGTGTGTGTGTGTGTGTGTGAGAGAGAGGAGATTCAAGTGTAATTTGACTTATCCACACAAAGCTAAAAACATAACATTTAAAGAAAAGAATCTGAAGTAACAGCGTACAGTAAAGACAAAATTACACTAAAATGCTGTGAAATTAATAGAAACAGCGTTCTGCGGTTCAAGATATGTGCAACTGAGCACTATTTAATTTGATGATAAAAACATTAACAAAATTTCGATGTCTATGTGTGTATTAAATAAAACTTTTCACAAAAACTGACAAACTAACGCGAGCTAACTGAACGTAACGTTTTTTTTTTTGTCCTCAGAACATCACGTTTTAAAAAAAACTATGGAGGGGACAAAAATGGAGGGAAGGAGGGAACATAGCATCGAGATACAGCACCGCTTTGTCTCTTGCGGTCACAATCCTCTTCTACGGTTAAAAAAAGCAGGCTGCTTGCAAAGCTATCGCACTGGTGCTATGGGGAAAATAGTTTACAACACAGACTGATTTTTCATTGCTGTACAAGAGATCACTGCTCATTTACTTTTAATAAGTGGACGTTTAAGTTTGACTTGGTGGCGCTGAGCTCCCGCTTTCATTTTTTTCTCAGAACGTCACGTTTAAAAAATTACGATGGAGGGGACAAAAATGGAGGGAATAAGTCTCTAGAAGTCTAATAAAAAAGTATCTAAAGTACTGCTAACCTTTAATAATGAGATAGCGCTGCTCATTTCATTTAATAAACGGACTTTAGTCGCACACAAAGTTAATAACACAGCTAACTCATGCAATGACTTAGCATATTAGCTTGCTACGTGGCCAACATTACTCACCATCACCCCCGGACTTTCGCATGGGCTTACCTGGGCTACAGCCCTGGGCCCCTGCGTGCTGGAGGCCCCGCCCTCGGTCCACAAAGCATTTTTATTTTTGTATGTAATTCTCTAACAAGATGCTACCGTTTAGCTGAGAAGCACTGGGATTTGTTTAGGCAAACATCTGTCATGACTGCTTATAACTGGTCCAAGTTTTTTCACACTTCTTACATCACGGCGGGCATTTGCAGCCTGACACACCCCCGTATGCGGCGGTGCCGACGGCACCTGCTGAGACCACGCCCAACAACACGAATGATCTTTTCCTGTCAGAGAGTGATTGTGGAAAATTGGCGGCTGAATCCGCGGCTGATGTTCCGGCAGCAGAGACGCTCGACCTGGAGGCATCAGAGACCACCACGTCCTCCATGGATTATCTTTTCCCATCGGAGAGTGATTGTGGAAAACTGGCGACCGAAAGTGCGTCTGGGCCACGGATTGAAACTTTGGATGAACCTTGTTACAGTACGGATCCAGCTTGCTGGGGAAAATGTGATGCATCTGTGCGTGCCTACTGGGCTGAGCGAGGACCGCAGAGCTGCCAACACATGCACGTAAATTTTAAAGCGTCCGAACGAGTGTACAAACAGCAGAAGCGGTTCTTCTCCAGACTGCACTTTAAACGCAGACTCGCCAATGGTGAGTATGTTCAAAGACAGTGGCTGCTTTACTCTCCATCTACCGGAGCTGTGTTTTGTTTTGCTTGCTGCATTTTCAGTGATGCTAAAAGCAAATCGTGCTTTGAAACTGGTTTCAGCTGGAAACATGCCACAAACCGGATGAAATAGCATGAAAACAGTGAACATCACAGAAAGGCTATGCTAACATAAATCACATTTGGGTCAGCTGCTGGAAGGATAGATACAGAGCTGGGAAAACAATTAGAATCCGAGAGTGCATATTGGACTGAAGTTTTGAGAAGAGTTATGTCTGTTGTGAAGTTTTTGGCAGAGAGAGGACTTGCTCTTAGAGGATCTAGTCATGTTTTTGGCAGGACTGATAATGTTAATTACCTGGACCTTCTGGAGTTAATCAGCGAGTTTGAACCCCTTTTTGAAGTCTCACATAGAGAAATATGGAAATGCAGGTGCAGGGACACCTTCATATCTTTCTTCTAAAATATGTGAAGAGTTTGTTCAACTGATGGGTGATCGTGTTCTGTCTGAAATAGTCGGTGAAGTAAACATGGCCAAATACTATTCGATCTCTGCTGACTCCACCACACCAGATGTTTCCCACCTTGATCAGTTAACATTTATTCTGAGATATGTGTCATCTGAAGGGAACTCCCAGGAACGCGTTCTTAAATTTCTTCCCATAGAGAGCCATACAGCTTTGAGCACAGTCTTCTATCTTAGTGGCAGATAAGTGTGCTTTTGCCTTTTGTTTATTTTTGTTAAAGTTATTTATTTGACAGCAAAAGCAGAGTTTGAATTGTATTCAAATGTTCAATGTGTAAATGACGACCTAATGTTAGGTTATTGATTCACACAGCTTTTAGAAGCCAAAGTTGAAATAATGTTTTCTTTCTATAAAATGCAAATCTATTCATTAAAAAAAAAGTTTAAATTTGTAGTCCTTAAAATAATATAGTAAAATTATAAGTGTGTGTGTGTGTGTGTGCGCGTGCGTGCGTCTATGCAACAATTTTGAAAAAAGGGGCCACCTAAATTGACTGAAGCCCATGGGCCCACATCCTCCTAAATCCGGCCCTGCTCACCATGTCCGTCTTAAAAACATTTAAAACATTTAAGCAACTTTTATGGTGGCTACTTACATTTAGCTCAGTGGTGCAGAACCAGTGACTGTCAAGTGCAGATGCAGAACAGAAGCGCGACCTCCGACGGTTAATGCACCTCCAACCCTTGCTCTTCTCGGTCTGCTGAGAAGCTTCGAGAGCTGACTGAGCAAATGCTACAAAATAAAAGCACTTCCTGTGCGTGTAATTTCACAATAATTCGTAATTTCATGCTTAATATGTTATTTAGGACAGACAGACAGAGTACTTTTTTCATCCCTATGAAAATTATTTTTACAGAAGTCCAGTACCACTCAATACTCACACTTAATTGACTAGTTATTTCAAAATAAGTCAAAGATTCAAGCAAGGATAAACTCAATATGGAGGAAGTGATTATGTTAAACAGAAAGGACATGTAAAAAAAAAAGGACTGATTTCAAAATATATAAAGCTTTACAACAGGATTTGACTGTTAAGAATATAGATATTAAAGAAAAATGGGAACTGAAAGTGAACATAATGATAACAGATGAGGAATGGGAGGAAACACTTGAAGCAGGCCATGAACTAACTAATAGTCCGTCTTGGAGGGAGTTTGAATGGAAGGTGAAGATGCATGCTTTAAAACTCCACTTATCATGTCTAAATAGTAATGTTTCAAATTTATGTTGGAGAAAATGCGGGCTAGTGGGAGACTTTTCACATATACTTTTGGACTGCCCTAAATTCATACCATTCTGGGAAGGTGTTAGGGAGAAATTGAAAGAACCTTGAAGGTGAAATTACAATTTAAGTTAAAATGTTTTGTACTGGGAATGCTATCTTACACACATAATGGAGACATACGTAATCAAAATTCTGCTTATGACTGCCAAGAAGTGTATTACAGTTTTATGGCTGGACACAGAACCCCCAAGGGTGGCACAGTGGAGAGACAGAGTTAGACAGCTCTACAAAATGGAACAATTTAATGCAAGACTATGACTGGGACTAGGGAAATTTGAAAAAATTTGGGAACCTATAAAACAAATGTTAGAAAGATAGTACTCTCATGTGAAAATTATTATTATTAATTTTTATTTATTTATGTATTTTTGTCTGTTGGGTGAGTTATTTAGCTAGATCAAAGTAAAATGTAGAATGTAGTAGAGAGCAGATAAGATGAATACAGAGAAAGCTTGTCAGAACTATATGTACTGATTGGTGATTTGGTTAAGTTCGACAAATCTCATGGCCACAAGGAAATTCGAACTTTGTTCAGGGAAACACTGCCCTGGAGAAGGGAAGAAGAAACTCAAATGCATCTCCATGTAAATGTTGTTGTTCTAATTCAAAAATAAGTTTATATATATATATATATATATATATATATATATATATATATATATATATATATATATATATATATATATGTATATATATATGTGTATATTATATATATAAGTATATATATATAATATATATATACTTATATATATATTATATTATATAAGTATATATATATATATATATATATATATATATATATATATTAAGTATACTTATACATTACTTGGTGAAATATACTTCTGATAGAGTCAAGTACAAGTATAGTCTAAATGTAAGTAAACTTTAATGTAAGTATGTATTAAAGTATACTTAGTAGTATTTAAAAAATGTACTCAGATAACTATACTTCTGATAAGTACATTGAAAGTAAACTTGGAAGTATACTGTATTCATTTTTAGTATACTTCAAGTATACTTCAGTGTACTTCTTTTTGGTAAGGGCAATGTCCACCTCTGTGTACACATTAGAGAGAATTACCACGTTACGGATAAACGCACATTTAATAAAGATATAGGCTACACATTGCAGACAATAAAAACAAAGTTGTAAGCATTAGAATTATAATGATCACGTTAAAGAACATTTGGAGGAATGTTCTTTATTTTTGACTAGAATCTCAAATCTTTAAATTAAAATGTAACTGCTTTTTATCCATTTTCAGCCATTAAGACACCCAATATAAAATAAGACTGCTTATAAAATTATTTATAATTATATGTATATATAGATATAGATGGATAGATAGAGATCTTAATAAAATATATTCTTTTAATGGTGTTTTAATGAGCTGTATCATTTTTTAAAACATTTTTTATAGAAATAAATAAGCAAGCAGCATTCCTTGTGTGTGTGCGCGTGTGCCTGCTCGCTTGTCCCTCCGTCGGCCGTGACGGGTGTGTGTGAGTGACTACAGACAAATGCATGAGAGTTAGCAGCCTTGAAACAGCCTGATGAACAACTCTCCCCACATGTTTTAAAAATGCTAATATAATGTTTCTGCTATGCTAAATAATGATTTCTCTATAGAACTACAAAGTCCGACTGGGGGAGGAGAGTACAGGTCTGCACTATGGAGGGGGGCGGAGTTTACAGCTCCTCCTCCAGTTTAAAGAGACAGTACCCAAAAACGGCTCGTTCTCAAGACTCTCCTCAGAACAGGGGTAGATGAGGGTCTGTAGAGCAACAATAATGAGGAAATCAGACCAAAGAACTGCAGTTCCACTGTATTTAGACCCCAACTGAAGGATTTAGATGTAAAAAGGAATAACTTAAAAGCATGTTATGTCTCCTTTAAGGCAGATCGTTTACTTATCTGCCATTCTCGGCGAGCCCGCATGCATTCCATCCGATGATGGTCAGTTGTAGTGGCCCTCTCAGCAGTATGCAGCAGCGGGAGGGATGAGATGAGTGACCTTGATGCCTCATTTTGGTAGTATCACGTGCAACAGGACCCCAAACTCCTTGGTTCCATGGCCTGCGGTGAGAAAGAGCAAAAGGGTCTGCAAGTTCACTGTGGCTTTTTGACATCTTCAGCAACAACCATCCAATATACTTTTATGTCCAGTCCAGTTCGGACTCCAAATGGGGCCAAAATTCACCTGAAATTTACCATCATCATCCCTAAGCTGGAATCAACTCAAATAATTATCAGCAAACTATACCAAAGTACATTCATCAATTCATGTTCCATGTTGTATTAAACTACCCTACACCAGTAGTTTATGTAACCCAACTACTGGTTAATAAGACTCATTTAACAAGAAGTTTTTAGGTTTATATAAAAAAGACACCTTTCTGTAAAAACAGCAAGTCAAATTATTATGGCCAGATATCTCAACTTGGCAAAGAGTCTGCTTATGACAAGAATCCAAGAAACAAAAACAAAATCTCAAATCAGGATGTGCTTACTGGATTAGGCGACTTGAAGTCAAAACAAATTATTTAAATAAAATCCTTCAATCCAGGAGTTAGAATACCAAAACTGAATAAACTCCACAGTAACTAATCATAACACAAAAGCATTTAGAAAAGAAAAGCCTGTTTCAACAAAAGAAAATTATCAGAGCTTTAACAATTAACCCTAAGTGATCTATGTGTAACAGGCTGAAACCACTGTGTTTTGCTTCAGGGTGAGCCAAGGCCAAAATAACAAAGAAAAACCTAGCTCTCAATAACCCTTGAAGTACCATGTATCTGCCTGGCTTATCAAACAAGCAAAAGGGTAAACAGAAATGGCAGCTCACCCTTACTGTAGCAGTATTAAAACACAATTCACACCAAGCAAAACGTCCTTCATTAGAAGTTAGTGACTGGGTCAGAACATTTCTGTCTCTTTTGTCCTTTACTGATAAAGATCTGAGACACACCTTTGTTGGCTCAGAGCCAGAAAACACTTACCTGATTAACAGTTCAGCATAAGCAGACTTAGAACGAACCTGCAGGATCCACACACTCAAAAACCCAGATACACGCCACTTTTTCCACACATGCATACACAGATATCCACTGAAGCAAAGCTCACAGCTGGGTTTTTAACACTTTAGCACAGCTTTTCACAGACACCCGATGTCCGTGATGCGACAGCCGACATCAATATTTCAAATACCAGCAACGAAGGATAACAACACCACAGGACTACAGTGATCAGTCCTGCACAATCCGAAATGACACCGCCCACCAACCCACGAATACACAGACCACAGAAGGGGTGAATTTAGAACGTTTTGGATTCCTTTAGCCAATTATAATGATGATTAACCCGGGTACCTTTCTGCACCATGAAATATTTAACAAGACAAGCATCAGTGAGTTTACATAGTGGTTCGCACATCCAACCTTATTACGACCCACCCATCTCTCAGTGCTGCATGCTAGTTGCCATCCTTCCTGTCAGCATCTGAGACCTCTATTTGCTGTGGGGTGCCTTTGCGCGCAGACATAGACTGGATTACAACCTCCCTCGCGTTTCCTCTTTTCAAATTACTATCCGCTTTAACGTGGCTCCACATCACTTCTCATTGTAGTGCCGCAGGCATGTCGCCATCATCTATCTAAATCAGTGTCTCACGTACCTATTTGATACAGCAAACAAACATGTTGGGTCGCGAGCCCAACATGTCCTGTTGTATAACTCAACGGACTTCAAAGTAAACAGCGTTAAACAGAATCTGTCAAAACTTTCCTGTCGGCAGCTGCAAAAGGAAGTGTGTGTCTATGCCCACAGCGGTTGGCCGCTTTAACGCAGCACTGGTTTAACTGAGGCAAACGGGGTCCAGGAGAAAGTTCGGCAGCTCTCAATTCAGCCATCAGCCGACGCCCGAAACGTCTTTCGAGCGTGGATGGCAAAAAATCACGACCAGCATAAACCACACTGACAATTAGTTATAAAAATAAAGGGTGCAACTTAATTTAGGTACTCACTTGGCGTTCCTCGTCCCGGTAGAGCGAGAGCCGTAGGTGGAAGCTCGCCTGCGCAGTAGCCGGGCGGAGAGCAATTCAGCTGGCTAGACTTTGATGAGGAAGTGGCCATGCGGCTCCCCGAAGGCGATCTCCCACCGGAAGGCATCTGCTATCCGGCTCGAAGGACCATTAACTGTTAGGTATTTTATATGCGCCACCTGAAATAACACACCTTACATAATTAGAAATAGAGGAGAGAGGGAGAAGGCATAACTCCCTCCGGAGCTTTCCATCGACTCTCTCATATTACCTCTTCTCCACTACCTGAAAGAAAGTTAAAGCAATACAGATAACTTGGTAAATTGTAACAAACCTTTAAACAGACAACAAACTCTGCAAAGTGTGACACTTTGCAAAGGGTGAGAGAAATCAAACATCAGACACGACAGCCATTTTCCTCTCACAATCAGCCGAAGCTTGTGAAGAGCTTTTATTGAACATACACACCCACAAATAGGTGAAACCCCTGTCTGACCAGTTTGCTTTAACTAATGGAAAGACACCTCGAGCCGTTTCTGAAAACACCCAAACGTAAACAAGTAACTAGGTCAGGGTTTTTCCTAACACATTTAAGCAACAAGGGTGAATGAACTCTGCTCGATAAGTAGGTCAGGGTTTTTCCTAACACATTTAAGCAACAAGGGTGAATGAACTCTGCTCGATAAGTAGGTCAGGGTTTTTCCTAACAACATTTCACAAAGAAAAAGATTTCACAACAAAGATGAACAATTAAAAATACCTATCACAGCCAAACTGAAGAAGCCTCTGACTGAAGACACTCTTCCATTGGCGGTTTTAAACAGGGGCCCACAGGGGCCTGGGCCCCTATAGAACCGGCCCTGGCCCCTGTGCTGAAGAGATCGGATTTTTTTTCTCCCCGCGCTGCCTCGGAGACAGGAACTAATGCGTTGCAGCGTTTCACACGGAGCCTTTAGAGCGCAGCACACTCTGTGGACAGAACTGTTTACCCGGTGGATTTTTGAATAAAATATTAAAAATAGTTTAAATGGGACCCGAAGAAGTTCTTGAGGAAGACTAACAGAAAAGACGCTAAGAGACGAAGGTAAGCAATACAGTTTATTTTCCTGACATCAGTGTTTTGATCGTAGTCGCGCATTTCTGTCATTTACTTTTAAGTTCCTGACGGAGTCTATCCACATTTAATACTGATTTGTTGTTCCTTTGTAACATTAACTGTAAAATAAAAATGAAGTTGCTGCATTTTAAGCCTTAGACACGTTGAGATTAGATCACAGTATTCATTTATCTATGACTGTCTCGCAGCACTGACTGGAAGCATCAGCAGCCATGAAAAGAAAAATGGACATTTTGTCCTTTTTTACCGCTGTTAATACAGAACAGCGTAGACAGAGAGAGGATGAAAGTCACGAGGGAGCTGAGAAGCAGGATGAAAGAGAGAAGGAGGAGTTGGTTGGAGAGGACCAGAGAGGTCAGAGGCTGTCCACCCTGAGAGTGAGGAGGAGGAAGATGTAGGCTGTGAGGGAGAGAGTGAGGAGCAAAAAGAGGGACATCTTCTGTCATGTGCACCGTGTACACTACCGTCAGGTTTGTGGGTGTTGAACAACCCCTCTGTGATTGCAGCTCATATTGTGTGTAAAATACATTTGAGGCATGCTGACTCTGGACCAACATTTCTGTTGTTTATATTTAATAAATAGATAAAATAAGACTCAGAATTAACTAATTATGACTTTTATCCTCATGCTAACATTTATTTTCTTTCAGATATCAGCAAGTGCAAGGATGACCCACCTACTCAGCATCATTTGAGGACATTTCCAGTGACATTAATAGGAGACAGAAGACGCAGCTTTCAGCCAAGCTGGTATGAAAGTCATCCTTGGGTTGAATATTCTGTTACTATGGACTCTACTTATTGTCATGCATGCAGACATTTTAGCCCACCAAGTAACGCAGGAAGTATGCTTGACTCACCATGTGGATTTAGGAACTGGAAAAAAAGCAACTGAGAGAGGTTTTTTTTTGGTACATGCAAAGTCTGAAAGGCAAAAATGGAAATTGTCTGAAATTGTATTGTGCAGATATTTTATTTGTTTGAATGTTTATTTTTCATATGTAAAGTACATGCAATCTTCAAATAAAGTCACAAACTATAATAATAAACTAGAATTATTTTTTACTCAAGTCTCATGTTGCGGTGAAGCATTCAGAATTGTTATCTGAGTACTGTTGGGTATTTTTATAATTGTACCTTTTTGAGACCTAAAAGATGCCCATTACACGTCATGAATCTCTGTGTAAGGTTGAGCAAGGATGTTAATTGAAAAAACTCTGTACCTCTGTAACTTGAGATGGTCCACCTTCTCCCCCATCCATTTGGTGAATAAAGCCCCTGAAGAACTGGGAGCACAGGGGGAGTGACGTGGGGAAGCCTCGGAGGAGGTTTCTCTGCGTTAACTCTCCATGTTCTGGAGACTCAGGGTAAAATGTCTTCCTTGTTGTCATGTGTGTTATTACATGTTCCAGGGTTATGGAGGTTAAATATTATCTACCAGATAATTGGAGAATGCAGGTATACAGAGCAGGTGAGGAGAAAGCTTTGAGGCTGAAGCAGAGTGGGGGCTGGTTGAGCCACACACACATGGACATTACAAATAATCAATTTACTCTCTCTCTCTCTCTCTCTCTCTCTTCGGGTGTGTCGTCCTTTAAGGTAATATGGGATAAAATCTAATTACCTAACAAGTGGTGGAGGATGCGGGCAACGCAGAGCCTAGCGATGGAAGATCGTCTCCAGGGAGCCGTGCGGCGCCATCTCTTCTTTGAAAGTCCGGGGGGCTAAAATTGCCCCATCGGCCGGCTAAATATAGCTCTGCAGATGAACTTTTATCAACAGGCTCTCGCGCTCTGACCCCAGGACGGAATTACCACGCGGAGGGGAGTAAGTTAATTCATTAATTCATTAAGTTAATTCATTAATTCATTTTGCGTCTGTTTCTTTAACCACTGGCAGTGTGGTTTAAGTTGATTGAGGTGGGCCAGTTGCGGCCATGTGTGCGTGTGAACCTCTTGAGTGTATGAGAAAGTTTGGTTGATGAAAGAAAAAGACGTGTGAGATTGTTTGGCTAAAGTTGTTCTGAGTCTGTTTCTGGTAAGGGGAGACGATGGATCAGCTCTGGTGAGCCCCGGAGAGCAGAGTTCCGGTTGGAGATCGCTTCGCAGTCTGGCAGCTGAATAGCACGCCGAGTGAGTACTTCATTAATTTGACCTTTTGTTTTTAACCGTTGGCAGTGTGATTTAAGATTGATGGTGGTGACAGACATTCACGCACAAAAAGACGTTTTTGTGTCCAGCTAGGGGTTGCACATGTAAACCGTGGGGTTGCATTGAAGCGTGAACCGGGCTGTATTCCTGCCTTGAAGAGGAGGTTTTAATAAGTCTTAAGTACCATAAAAACATGCCAGTTTTACTTTCACAAGTAAACCATTACTGCATTCGCTGTAATAGTTTACTTGTTCATAGTCTTTACTTATGAATTTGTTTGAATCTTATTTTAGTAAAATACAGCTGTAAAAGATCATAGATGAAAAAAGTAAAGGAACATTTTTGATAAATTTGATCCCCAATATAAAAGATAGATACGAAAAAGAAGAGAACAAAAAAGTGAGTAGTTTCACAGTACTAGGAATTTCCTTTGGCAAAATTGTGCACAAGCACAAAATTAATCATATGGCGGAGACAAAAACTAATTTTGATATTGCCCTAATTTTTCCCTTTTTTTGTCTTGTGCCCCCATGAAAAAATACTGGCCCCACTGTGGCCCCCTGGAAAATTTGGTCTAGGACCGCCCCTGCACTCTTCCGTTGTCGGACAGTCTTGTGAAGAGAATGCTCAGAGTTGTCCATCATTTTCTTGATTCTCTGGAGAATCCTTCTTTGCATTATCTCCTCCAGTGGTTCCACAGTCATCCCCAGAACAGAACCAGCCTTTTTTATTAGGCTGTTGATGTAATTTAGGCTTTAGGTAATTTGGTGACCAAGGCGAGACTGCCCATGTGCGCAACACCCCCCCCCCCCACCCACCCCCCCCACCCCCGTGCCTGCATGCCTCTCACCCAAACCCAAGTCCACCCACCCACCACACATTGGAGAAAGCAACTCCACAGTTATTCCTTAGTTACTAATTTTTTATTGTAAATATTCACACAGCAACTCTTTAAAGTCAACAGCCTGAAGAATAAATATAAGCTTGAAAGATAAGTAACCTGAGAATATTACAATAACCAACAACTCAAAATGTTGTGCAAATATCATTGGGGGGTGGGGGGGGTGCAAAATCAAAAGCAACATTAAACTGTGCAATCAAAAGCAAAACTCAAATATCAAAGTGTCATCATAAAGAAAGTTCTACTTTCCATTTTGCTCAACTGCTGTGGCCAGTCAGCAGGATCCATGGGGCCAGCAGCTCATGCATGTTCACAGACATCTGTTGAAGATGATGATGATGTCTCTTCAGGCTGTTGGATTGGAGCACTGAGTCTGCTGGTGTTGGGTTCTTCTTCTGTGAGAAAATAAACACATACACGCACGCGCGCACACACACACACACACACACACACACACACACACACACACACACACACACACACACACACACACACACAGCAACTTAACCCTCTGATGCATGAATTAAGAACAGTGCCACTTTCCCATTCAGTATTCCTCAGTCATGTGCAGTGATGCTTTTCATTATTTTTAATGTTACTGGACTTTTTTTATTGATCTTTTTTTAATCTGTTCTATGAAAACATGAATAAAATGATCAAAAACAGGTGGAAGTGAGCGCATCCATGGGGAATATTTGAAAAAGCTTATGTCTCACTCTCAGGTGCTCTTCAGCATCAAATAAATTGTAGAATATGAGGAAGAAGATCCGGTGATCTGAGGCACTCTGAGGATTTCATTTATTAAACAAGGAAACACCGACGCGTTTTGGTACGACCTTCTTCAGGGCATAAACCTTTATACCCTGAAGATGACTCACTAATGTCACAAAAACTAACGTCCATCCTTTTTTACAAATTTACAGCCTAACTGACAATAACATCTTAAGGAGACTATTTCAGATGTGTATGTTCAGATTATTTAATATTCTCAATGCTAAATCAATGCTGCACTGATTGTGCCAAAACACGTGTCTGGTGTGGATTTAAATAAATTAATTTTGCATATCGATACATGTGATAAGCCGTTTAATTTGAAAAAGTCCGTTTCTACTGCTGATTACAAATAGCCTAACAAGTAACTCACTCACCTGGTTCTAGATGCTGAGACTGTAGCTAAATGTGCTTCTGCTGCGTGATGCCTGGATGTAGACGATGCTGCGTGAACAAGAAAGAGACGGTATAAGATGTCATGCTGTGTTTAGGCAGTTCTCACTCCCCACCGGGCCAGGCTGCAGCGGGGGAGTCCCCGCCACGGCCGCGGCGGTGCCGCCCGCCCAATGTGTCGGACAAAGTTGAAATGTTGCTACACACACCTAACGTTCTTCTGATATGAAAATATTATATTCATTTTGTATGCGTACTTAAAACTTGAAACACAGTTCATAAAAAGGCTGCAATCATACTCAAAAAACTGTAAAAAAATAATCTTACATTCTTCATCATCACAGTGAGACTCAACAGGTGTAGAAGACAGTCCCGCCCCCGTGGTGTCAACAGGTGCCTGTCGTGGCTGCAGATATTGTCTCACTGCATCTGGACATGACGATTCAAAAGTAAAATGAATTGGTTAAAGTTACAGATACTGTATTGTGTTTGTAAACAGCTAGCGAGGGTCCGTCCGTGGACCATGCGTGGCAGGAGAGGCAGTTAGCTACAATGCTAACGCAAAAAGTTCCTTTGCCAAATTTATAAAGTCTACATACCTCTGCTTTGGGCCCGTTTGTTTTCTTCTTCCTTCCTTCGCTTCCAGAATGCTGATCCCGATGGCTTGGGTGTTCTTTTCATCATAAAAGACATCAAAAGTTTCAACGCGACGACAACAGGAAGTCCTTCTACAGTGCCACCCACACACGTGATCTACGGCACCCTTAACGGTCAAATGCATCGGAGCGGTGGCCCAAGCGGGAGCTCGTCATGCAGCCAGACCATTAGAATTTAAATATTGATGTTTTAATTTCATGTCATTTCAGAGGGGAATTTTGAGTATGTAGAGAGTGCATTTCATATTACAAACATAAATTTAATTAACGTTTTTTTTTTTTACGCCCTATCCATCAGATGGCGCCCCAGGCGGCCGCCTGTGTCGCCTGTCGACAAAGCCGGCCCTGGTTGAGCCTTTTCAGGTCCCTGCTTCTGATGCTGCTACCCCAACAGACGATGGCTGAAGAGATTACACTCTCAACAACAGACTTGTAGAAGATGTGCAGCATCTTGCTACAGACATTGAAGGACGTAAGTATCCTCAAGAAGTGCAGTCTGCTGTGTCCCTTCTTGTAAACGGCTTCGTTGTTCTTTCTCCAGTCCAGCCTGTTGTCCAGGTGAACTCCAAGGTATTTGTATTCCTCAACCACCTCCACTTCTTCTCCCATGATGGAAACAGTGTTTGACTCTAACAACAAACAACTCAGTCTTTCTCCTAATCTGACAGTATTTTGTGAGCTTTAGCTTAGCATAAACAATTGAACTTAAAGTAGACAACTAGCGCAGCTGTAAGATGTAGCTAAGGCACATGGACATGATGCAGTGGCATTATGTCTCACTTCTAAGTCTACGGCAGGGATTCCTAGTGTGGTGCGCGCACCCCCGTGGGTGTGCGAGCTGCCGCTAGGGGGTGCACGAGGTGAAAAGTGTACTGGCTGCGGAGCTCAGAGAAGTCTGTCATATGTCACCATTAGCATAGCCAGAAACTCATTTGTGGCCTAAGAAAAAGTAAGTGGGCCCAATAAATGTAATTGAAAACAAGTATATTTTGCTTGTGTGTGTGTGTGTGTGTGTGTGTGTGTGTGTCCTCCACATGTGCCCTAGCTTCATAATAACAATGCGCCGAGCTTCAGCACTCTGGCCTGCGCACGCCGATATGTTCAGTATTTGATCATTTTTAACGATGTTGGAGGAATCTGAAGGTGGCGAGTCATTCTGGCAGATTGTAATTAACACCCTGTCTCATGCAGGTGTTCTGACATTGTAAACCTCACACACAGAACATTGTGGATGTAACTAAATAAATCAAGAAATGATTCCCATCTAAGCATTTTAGCATTATTATATTATTATGTTAGCACACTGACTGTGGGGCAGCATTCTAAACGTGTCAGGCTATTAACAGCGCGCTGAAGATCTGAAGTTCAGAGTGCGTCTGTCAGAGGTCAGACGCGTTCCAGCGGAACCACGGCTCACGGGTGAGCGGCTCATGGAGCTGTGCCGCGCGTGCGCACACACACACACACACACACAGTTTCAATTAGCACACGTGCCGCGATGTCAGACTGAAGGCAGAAATGAGCGCTGCCTCCTCTATGATAAAAAAAACTTTTAAGAGGTTTTATAACAACATTTTTCATTCAAGGTCAAATTAAGATATTAGCTTCTATTTTGGGATGATGTATGAAATTCGAGTCCGCTCCAGCCAGTGGAGCCAGTCATGAACCTGACCACAACTCATGTTATTTGGTTTTCCAGTCCCCTGGCAGCGGATCGCAGATTCAGCCACACCATAAAACAGCAATAAGTCAGTCTGAGGCAAAAGTGAACCTCATGGCTATATCTTTTCCATCTTTTCCCCTATAGACATTTGATTACGCACAAGTAGGTGATCAGTTCAGGTTTACGCAGAGCAGAAGGAATGAGAGAGCTCTGGGGCTCTGGCCACGGGTTAAACGTTCCATGCGAAAACTGTTAAATTGCATTTTTCATGTGCTACCTAGGCACTCTAAATATTTATTTAAAATTAAATCGAAGGGAATTGTAATGGTATTGAATGTTTATTAATTAGGGCCTACTATTTAAAAAATGAAAGTGATGGGGAAAAAGGTTGATCATATTTTTTTAACACTGTCTGTCCAGTGACTGTTTAGCTTGACGTCTAATATATATATATATATATATATATATATATATATATATATATATATATATATATATATAAATATATATATATATATATAGCCATGCCCTGATGTGGGGGCTGGGGGTAGGGACATGTTCGGGACATAGAAGGGGGTGCGTGGCTAAATAAGTTTGGGAACCGCTGGTACGGTATAACATTTACAACCTTTCACCCTAGCGACAGTAACAAACAGTGAGTTAGGTCCGCTGCGTCTTCTCCATGTGCATTGCAGCAGCGGCTTACAGCAGTGCTTATCGTCTCCGATAACTTAGAAGATTAATGAACAGTGTTTGTTTTATTTTAATTTGCAGTCCATATGAATACTGAGGTCAGGAAAAATTAGAATCATTATTGAGTAATTTTCTTCACTTTATCATATGAAATGCTAGCTGTTACCGTTCACTTACGTTGTTTATGTTAAGCTAATCAAGTGAAATACTGCCAGATTAGGAGAAAGACTGGGCTGGTTACTAAATGCTTTTTCAACAATTTTATAACCCGGGGGAATATGGCAACAGGCTGAATTTTGCTTTTAAAGTGAACCTAACTTTTATAACAATGTGGAACCGGATATTAACAAATATTATATCCCCAAACCTTTTGTGAACAATGTAAAGTCAACGGGGTGGCACCAGGGGTGGGCAACCAGATTGCAAGGGTGGCATATGCTACCCCAGGCCACTCCATGTTCATAACGTTGCTAAACAGAAGTTAAAACTAACATTTTATTTTTGACAAAAAATACAACTAAATAATATGCAAATGAAAAAGCCTATCAACACAACTGCTTTAGTTTTTTCTTTCAAATATTAATAATCTGACATTATAACATTTCCCGTTCAGCCTCCAGTGGATCCTTGGATAGCCTTTTCCAATGAGGATACATCAGACCTGGGGAAACAAGACCACATTTGAGAATGACTTTTGTGTATGTCACAAATTCTCCTTATCACTTCGCTGTGCCATAACTGGCCTTAAAAAGCACCTTTTTTTTTAATTTTTTAAATTTTTGTTATTTTTATTTTTATTTTTTCCGTGTCCTGTCTGGCTGTGAAGCAAACAGAATTAATGTCTGAATGCTGGTGACAAGCCTTACAGATTTACTCTCAGGTGGAGCATCAGAGCGTCTGCTTTTAATGTCACACCTGATACTTAAAACTTTACTGTTATTGTTTTTTGAATGTTTGTAGTTCCGACCAGACACGGAGACAGAGGTGAAAGAAAAAGGAAGAGACGGGGGGGGGGGGGGGGGGGGGGGGGTCCACAAAAACAAACAATCAATGATGAACAAGTGTCTGCTTCTAGACCTGCAGAAAAGGGACACACAACAATAGAACAGGAGCAAACTATCACTGCATGTTTTACTGAACAATCACAATAATAAATCACAGTGCCAACCACAGCCTTAAGACTTGTGTTGAACGTGCCCAAGTCCATACTTTTGAGAGCACCATGTGAGCACCTGTGTGTGTACACGCACTTGTTTATGTAAGGTTTCTCTATAGGAGCGTCCAAAAGAGAGTGTGAGGGGTCACAGATCTGCCCCCCAAAATGTGTAGGAGATGGAAGGAGCTCCAAGTCCCAGAGATCCAGGAGCTGCCCCAGAGCGCAGGGACCCCAGGGAGACTGCAACCAGAAAAGCCCCTGCCCCCCTCGAGAGGCGCAGAAACCAGCAGCCGGGGGGCCAAAACCAGCAGCCGGCAGAGTCCCAAGGAATATCAGCGGCAAGCCCACAGGCCCGCCCGCAGCCTCCCACCTCCAAGCTGGCCTAAAATGCATCCTAAGAAGTATGCAGCCCCTAGATTCTGACACACTCGTTGTTTGACCCCTCTCCTGGGGCATGGGAGGACCCCATCAGGGGTCAATGCTCCAGAAAACATAGCCCCAAGACCACATGGACACTCAAAGATCTTCATCACGTTATGGTTCACCTGAGAGGGGATTCCCATTTAATGATATCTAAATCACCATCAGCTCATCCCAATATTTGTAAAGCTCAGTTATATCACGTCTGATTCCTTAATCATGAGTGTCAACAAAATGTCCAGATCCTCATCAGGATGTGAGTTTAGCTCTATCCTCTATTAAAAACCAGACGCACCAGCTGTATATTTGTGCCCTTTGGCCTTATGTAGAAATATTTTGTTACTTAATTTATCACTATCTCACACACACACACACACACACACACACACACACACACACACACACACACACACACACACACACACACACAGAGCAAGGGTGGCACTTTTAGTCCAACTAAGCAGTTGAATCAGCAGTTTTAGCATTAGATGCTAACTCTGCAGATCAATGGAAACCTTGGTCTATTAGTCATAGCGGCCCTATTTGCATCTGCTGTTAGCATCCTTCCATCAATATCATTGATCAAACTGCTCTGGCCTAAAGATGCAGCTGGACACTGAGGAGAGGACATTATCTGATCAAACTATCAACGTCACTCAGCTTTTATGTATCAGACAACAGGTGATGTTTTATAGACTGAGTAACAACTTGTCAGCTTCAGACTCGTGAGACAAATGAGAGTGTCGTGACTTTTGGAAGTCCTGTAAATATAATGAATAAGTGTTGACAGCAAAGTTGGAATTAAACATTATTCTAATGAAGAAATATAAATCAGCAAATGTTCAGGCAGGAATGACAAATGTTTACTGGTTCCTGTTTTATTTATTTATCTCTTTATTTACTAACTTATATTCTAGGAAGATAAAACCACATGTGATGAAACATCTTGTTTACGAGTGGGTCCTCCTACCATAGAGAAATGAAACACAAGAAGACAGACACAGTGCAATACAGAATAAAACAAAATAATTAACAAATGACAACTTAGAAGATTAATGAACAGACAGAAAACAGAAAAAAATTTATGTATATATAAATATATATAAATAAAATAATGACTTGACTGTTCCTCAAGAGACTTTAAGCGTGTCTAAGTTAGCAATAGCTACAGTGACTTTGTAGGGGTCCAAAGTCATGCAAGCAAAGGCTTTTGTTTTTAATAAAAATTTTGCCTTAATTCAATCAAATTTACTGTTTCAGATCCACTCAATGAAATAAACAAAATGTACTTAATTTCTAAGTTTTAATTTATGTTTTTTTTATGATGGGCTGCACAATGGTGCAGTGGTTAGCAGCAGAGATGGGAAATTGTGGCATCAAAAAGTCATTTCCATGCCGTGTTTCTCTTCATTTCAGCAACTAAACCAAAGTATTTCCATCAGCACAGAGAATTAACCTGGTTCGGCACAACAAAATCACGACATGGAGATGACATGCTGATGCCACAATTCCCATCTCTGGCTGGCACTGATGCCTTGCGGCAAGGGTAAGTAAGTAAGTAAAAGTTTATTTATATAGCGCCTTTCACAGATATAAATCACAAAGCGCTGTACAACATGATAAAGATCAGGGCAAATACCTCTAACCAATAAAAACATCAGAAAAACAATAGCAGTGATAAACGTAGAAAATAAAATCATGAGTATAAACAAAGTGAAGGTGTGAACCCGAACAAAGCCATCTTTTTGAAACATTTAGGGAGGGAACACCTGGATTCAGGGTTCGCATCCCGGCCTGAGGTTTCTCTACATCGAGTTTGCATGTTCTCCCAGTGCATGCACAAGTTCTCTCCGGGTACTCCGGCTTCCTCCCACAGTCCAAGAATATGACTGTCAGGTTAACTGGTCAGCATTGTCCCTAGGTGTTTGTGTGTGTGTGTGTGTGTGTGTGTGTGTGTGTGTGTGTGTGTGTGTGTGTGTGTGTGTGTGTGTGTGTGTGTGTGTGTGTATGAGTGTGTGTGAGCACGTGCATGCGTGTGTGTGCACATGCGTGTGTGTGTGTGTGTGGGTGGGTGTGTGTGTGTGTGTGTGTGTGTGTGTGTGTGCGCGCTTGATTGTTTGTCCTGTGAGTTTCTTTGTTGCCCTGTGGCAACCTGGCAACCTGTCCAGGGTGAACCCCGCCTGCATACGAAGGGTGCTGGAGATAGCCACCAGCCCCTTGTGACCCTGCGTGGATAAGTGGGTTCAGATAATGGATGGATGGATGAATAGACCAGCAATAGTCATGCACCTTTAGTTACATAGTAGAAAAGCTTTGATCTAGGTTCTTGTTTGCCTTGTGCATGATGACAGAACTAATGAATTGCATTATTATTTGTAAATATGAACGTTGGATTTGTAGAGGGGGTGTCTGGGCCGTTGCCCCCCTCTGGAGGTGGTTGGGTTGCCTCGGGGGGTGGACTACTGGCGGTTGTGAGTGGGGCCCCTTGGGGATCTTGGCGGCGGCCATGGGTCACTGCCTGGCAGCTGCAATGCCCCTGGGCGGGTCTGGGTGGGGGCCTGGGGGCTCGGGGTTTGGGGGTGGCCGGCCCCGTGTGGGGATCTGTGCGGGGCCTTGGGGGTCGGGTCCTGACATGTATGCTGCCGGGAAGAAGGCAGGAACACGCAGCAGTGCCTGGCCCGGGTTCGGGGGCCTCAGGTAGACCTTGGCTCCTCTGCCTTTCCATCCCAGGGGAGGGGGAGGTCCAGGAGGGGGAGGTCCCAACCTTACCTGCATGTCCCATGTCTGGAAGTTGTGCAAATGCAGGGATGGGCATAGATATTCTGCTGAGGTGGGGCTGGGTTGGTGCCCTCGGACTCCGTGAGGCTCTGTAATGCTGCTGCTTTGGGCCCTGGCAGGATGGGCTGGGGTCTCCATGCCCTGGGTGGCAGTTTGACAACAGAGGTGCCTATTGGGGCCAGTAGGGGAGCTGGCTCCCTGGAGGGCTAAGCCCAACCAGCCATTCCTCCCCATCCCCGCATATTTATCTCCTCCTGCTCCCTCACATCATCACACAAACATACACATAGGACCTTGGGGGGTGGGCAAGTCAGGGAGTGCAGGTATGGACCCCATTTCCGCATTTCTGTGGCAACCTGCCCCCCAATTTTATTTGCACCTTTTACACTTCCACTGACGACATTCCACACAAACACACACTTAGGGCCTTGGGAGTGAGCACATTCAACGGCATTTGGCAGGGGGATATCTCAGCCTCCTCCCGAGTGCTGGTGTCCACTTCCAATTTTAAACCGCACTTAGACACTGATGGCTGAGGGTGTAAGTGGGGTGGTGTGGTGGCATCAGCTGGCATAGGCTGGATGATGCCCGCACTGCCCACTCACCACAGCCATGGAATACACCTCATGATCACACAACACTATATTGGAGCAGGCAGATGGAGACTAGGGGTCTTAGCCACCTCTGTTGTTGCTTGGCTTCCTGGGGCTGGAGGCCAAGAGGGAGATCTGGCCGTCTGGTTGTGGTCTGGGGTCGTGGGTTGCTGTGCTCAGCGTTGGGTGGGGGAGCCTGCTCATCAGCACCCCAGCAGAAAGGGTCAAACTCTGGTTACCGGTGATGGTTGTACCCAATGTGCAGCAGTACCGGGACCAGAGTGAATAGGGTGTGTATGGGGAGCATGAGTGGGTGTCCGGCATGCATTTTTGTAAGTCTTGGGTTGTATGTGCATGTGTGAGCATGAGGGAGGGAGTGTGTGACTGTGTTTGTGTATGACTGTGTATGTCAGGTGGGGCCTTTGACTCCTCCCCTCTCCTGGAACTTCTCTTGATGATATAGATCTTCGTCCCCCCTCCCCCTGCCACACCTGGTGTGAGGGGTTGTGCCTTGGTCTGCCTGAGTGTTCGTGGCAACCGGGTCGGGGGGTTTAAGATTTTGGCATCTGCCTGATAGATCCCGGTGGCTGCCTGGTGGGGTCTGGGTCCCTGTGCTCTGCTGGGTCCCCGGCGGGGGTGGTTGCCCCTGGGTCCCGGGTTGCTGGGTCCCGGGCTCGGCCGGCTAGGGGGTGGGAGGCTGCGGGCGGGCCTGAGGGCTTGCCGCTGATGTCTCCCGGGACTCTGCCGGCTGCTGGTTGTGGCCCCCTGGGGCGATCCTCTGTGCCTCTCGAGGGGGGTGGGGGCCTTTCTGGTTGCAGTCTCCTTGGGGTTCCTGTGTTCTGGGGCAGCGCCTGGATCTCTGGGACTTGGAGCTCCCCCCGTCTCCTGCGCATCTTTGGGGGGCGGATCTGTGGTCCCTCATACTCTCTGTTGGACGCTCCTATAGAGAAACCTTACATAAACAAGCGTGTGTACACACACAGGTGCTCACATGGTGCTCTCAAAAGTATGGGTCTGGGCACGTTCAACACAGGTCTTAAGACTAAGGTGGGCACTTAATGCACTGTGATTTATTATAGTGATTCTTCAGTTAAACAATGTTGATTATATATTTCCTCATCAAGTTGACGCAGTGATAGCTTGATCTTGTTGTATTGTTGTTGTGCCCCTTTTTTTCCTTTTGCTTTTTTTTTTGTCTTTTTCTGCAGGTCTAGAAGCAGACTCTTGTTCATTATTGTTTATTTTTGTGGAACACCCCCCCCCCCCCCCTTTTTCTTTTCCTTTCTCTTTCACCTCTGTCTCCGTGTCTGGTCGGAATTACAAAGCATTCAACAACAGTAACAATAAAGTTTTAAGTATCAGGCGTGACATTAAAAGCAAATGCTTTGAAGTTCCACCTGAGAATAAATCTGTAAGCCTTGTCACCAGCATTCAGACATCAATTCTGCTTGCTTCACAGCCAGACAGGACACGGTAAAAAAATAAAATAAAATAAGGTTTTTTAGAGGCATGTTTGTTATAACTTATTAAAACCTGCAGATGACAGTAAGTACTGGTATCCTGACAATGACTGGAAGAAGTCTACCATCTTTAGAAATGTGCTCTGAGGTTTACCATAATTCCCAGAAGGGCTTGTAGTATTAGTACACAGTCAGTGGGTTCTGTTATGTGGCGTTTGTGTACTCTGATGTTTTTCTCCATGAAGTTTAAATCAAGACCTACTTTTTATTGAAGCTGCTGGATGCTCTCAAGTAGAGCATCCTACACGGCCAAGAATGTAAGATGATGCAAATTCTTCAGAAATTAAAATTATAATGATTTTTATGAAGTTATTTGTTCCTGAAATGATTTGTAGCAGTACCCCCCCCCCACCCACCCACACATACACACACATACGCACAAGCACAAGTACACACACGCACACGCGTGCGTGCACACACACCCACGCTTAAGCACACGAACATGCACAAACACACACATATTCACACACGTGATCGCGCACACGCACACACACACACACGCCCACGTGCATGCACACACATACATACATGCACACACACACACACACACACACACACACACACACACACACACACACACACACACACACACACACACACATGCACAAGCCCACACACATACACACACGCGCACAAGCACACACACACACACACACACGCGCGCAAGCACACACACACACGCTTAAATACACGAACATGCACAAGCATGCACACACGCGACCGCGCACACACATAGACACATACACACACACATATGCATATGCATGCACATGCATGCACGCACACACGCACACACACACACACACACACACACACAGAACCTACGCACACACAAACATCCATGCGTGTGCGCTCACACACACACACACACACACACACACACACACACACACACACACACACATACATACACACACACACACACACACACACACAACCAATGCATACTTGTATTTATATGCTTGTGTGGACCTCCATTGACCCATTAATTTTAGTGACTCTACTATGCTGAAACAGACCCTACCCCTCACCCTAACCAATGGGGTTCCTTACCCTAACCTAAACTAATCCAAACTAGGCTAATTCACACCAAACCTCTAAAACCAAGTTTTAGGGTGCGTAGCATTGTGTGGACCAGCAAAATGTCCCCACGTTACAGGTTAAAAGTCAAATATGTCCACACACACACACACACACACACAATTCTGAAGAAGTGCAGTTTCAGCAGAATATGGCTGTGCAAACACTTTCAGCATCTTTGGCCATTAGAGGAAAAGGAAAGTGTGAAAAGAAGGATTTAGTCAAATCGTGAATTATGGCTTTCCGTTCTCATGGATTTCATTGTTTTAAAACATAACTGCCTGCATTCATTCCCAAAAATGCATCCAGATTTCCATAGATTGGTCATCATTGCATAACCGTGTGGAGATTCATTTAAATTGGATCATCTATGTTTTACTTAAGAAATTATTTTTCTTTATCATTTGAAGAAAAAATATCATTGGTGGAAACAGTAATGATGAAAGTGTAATTTGTAATTCCACTTAATGAAAGTTCATTGACTTTCTATCAGATAAATAGAATTTTCCACCTGCAGCCTGCCTCCTCACACTCACCTGTGCTCCTCGGTCCTCCAGATCATCGATCACTTCATCAACTCCTACAATGAGAAAATGACTAACAGTAGAAAATGATAGATTTCAGCCATTTTCCTGCACACAACTCATAGTTAAAATGACCTTTTATTTTTGATTATCTCTGGGTTCCCCTTTTGAGTTTGTTTACAGATATTATAATAAATATATAAGAGGTGGTATGTATCTCATCACCTTTGGGTCAGAGGTACATCTGACCCTCTTCAGCAGTTGCTTCAAAGTTGGTGTTTCAAGTGATCGAGTTATGATGAATGCTCTCATTCGAGGCTTCTTGCAAATTGTATTGGCATAAAATAGAAGTCCTCCATGTTGTCTTTTCAATGTGTGACAAACATCATCGATGTGAGCCATAAATGAACACAAGCACAAACCCACGGGGGTCTGCGGTGGAGAGATGAAAGTGCAGTTTCAGAGCCGTGAGTGGTGCACAAAAGAGGAAATAAGAGCAGGAGGGAAAGAATGGCACTTACAGCTTGGCATTCAAACAGAGGATTTCCTCTCAGTTGCTTGTCTTCCCTCCGCTCCCACTGTTTACACATAGCTTAAATGTGAGTCTTAAATGTGTGAAGGTTAATGGCCAACACATTACCATCTAACCTCAAAGGTAAGATCTCCAGCTTTTCTGCAGGTCATCATGTTTATCTGAGGCATCGTTCAAGGACATCCTCCAGAATCCCGGATGTTTCCCAAAACGGAAATCAGATTAAAGCAGCAAGAAAGAAGAGAAAGTTTACCTTCACTGTCATTTTTTGAAACTTTGGAAGATTATCCCAGCTTTATTATTCTCCATTTTCCTCTTTTGTGGTGTCAGCAGACAGTCTTCCTGCAGCATTTCAACTAAAAGGTGATGGATGTCTCAGGCCAAATATTTGCTCCCTCTAGGGGAAGTTCGTGAAACACTTAAGACATTATCACGGCCAGCAGACCTGAAAGAAAACATGTTTTCCTTACCTTTGGTACACTTATCCTTGTATCTCATCCTTTCTCCTTTGCCTCCGACTCTTCTTGTTCCTGTCTTTTAAAGGGGGTTTCTCCAACTGATTTACTCTGCTGTACACTGTATAAAATGGTGTACGGGTCAGAAGGTTCTCCTGCATACTTAAGTTCTCCACAAACCATTCATTCATTCATTCACTCACTCACTCACTCACTCACTCACTCACTCATACATTCATACCCCCAGTTTTAAGCTCAAGGGGAGTACATGTGCAGTGTGTGGCAGGCATCTGACCAGAAAATGGTTTTGAAGCAACACTAAAGAACGCTTTCAGCTAGTGCTTTCAAACTGATTTCAGTTATTCTTGAGGCAGAAACTTAACCAACTTCACATTATGCAGCACTCTAGAGCACTCTGCTGACCAGAAACTGCATAGTTTTGTGGTTTGGTTAGGAACACTAGTGGGAAGTCTCTTCCTGCTTCACAGCGACAGGGAGCCTAAGTCCTCCTCCAGTCTGCTCACGAGTCCCTTGAGTAAAAAAAAAAAGAATGTAAATGGACGGGGCTAAAAAAGTTATGTTCCTGTCCGCTCTGCCGTACACCCTGAACCACACATTTGTTGTACTTCATTTTAAATGGAAGAAAATATGTGTGTTTTGACTATCTGTCAGACATTTAGAGATTTATTAGCTTGTATAATTCCTAAATAAAATGAATAGGAATCAGACGTTGCATATACAGTGGGATGCGAAAGTTTGGGCAGCTTTGTTAATCATGATTTTCTGTATACATTGTGGTTTGTTACGATAGAAATTTTCAGTTAAATTTCTCATATAGGAGACACACACGGTCTAAACGAAGTTCACAGGATTTGCAGAAAGTGTGAAATAATTGTTTGAACAAAGTTAAGCAGCTGCATACATTTGGGCACTGCTGTCATTTTATTGATTCCAAAACCTTAAATACTGGAACTCTAAAATGGTTTGGTAAGCTCAGTGCCCTTGACCTCCTTACAAAGGTGAATCCAATAATGAGAAAGAGTATTTAGGGGGCCAATTGTAAGTTTCCCTCCTCTGTGAATACTCTCTGAAGAGCAGCATTCAACCATATTATGATTTAATGATTATTTAACTTATGAGTTGTAAAACTTCATCTTTTGTCCTGTGAAGCAAGCGGATAGATTAGGCCGCAGCTTGGCAGTGAGAACCTTGAGGAGGGAACATGATGTTGACAATCAGAGTGTAAACACGCAGTGGCGAATCTTTCCTGCAACTTGGAAGATTAAGAGACGCAGAGAGGCAGATTCATGTCTGTAGATGACCGGTTGCATGTAGGTCAATCTGTAGGTGAAAACTGACCATATCTGGTCTGTCTGATTTGATGACATCACTCTGTGAGACAGGCAGCCCACCACGTGTTTTCACACAAAACCTGAAATAACTTCTGTCGCCTGTCGAAAACATGCTTATTTGGCATCAAAATGTGTCTGTATTTACATTCATTTCAGTGTGTAATTTCCAATTAAGACCAAAAATATATGTATTAATCTGCTTGTATTATGGTCATGATGGGGTCAATACTGAAGTCTGAATTTAACTGAGTGACTCAGACCCACTCCCATGTATTTTACATCTCATTTTTATGGTTACGAAGCCGCCAATATCGACAACAACTAGGCAAACTTTAATTAATTTTCAACAACATTTCAATTAATATTTCCATAAACTACACATAATCTCTTTAAGGCAAAAATTGGCCTGATGGGTTTTTGCGAGACTAGTTTTTAAGTTTTTAAAGACTTGGACTTGGAGGAACTCAGAGAATAAAAACTTTAAAGGAGACATGTTATGACTTTTTTTAGATATAATATAAACAAAATATAGACAACTCTTTACAACCTGTTATGTAAAACACTTAAGGTTTAGACACACAGCAATATCCATGCAGTTCCAGGTTACTGCATAAAGATTCATCTGCAAAGAGCATTTATTTAAAACAAAGCCGATAGTAACGGGAAAGCCTGCAGGGCACTGCACTTGGCAAAAGCTCGAGGGACTGTTGTTCAGTTGGTGTGCTTCTCATTGAGTTTGTGTGTTTGTTTGGAGACAAGTGCCACTGGAGGGGTTGCAGTGCGTGTGCTGCTGTGGGTCGGAATGCTGGCGAGGTACTTTCACAGAGTTTCAGAGACTCACCGATCAATTAAAGCTTAAAATAGGGACACAAATACCAGCACACAGCACTTACTTCCTATTTAGGAAAGGAAGCATTTTGCTGAATAGTTTGGCTGTTTTGGTGCTCACACAGAGGTAAAGGCTGGAGAACGCCGCTCTCCATTATGGTCTTAATTAGCTCATGACTTGGATGTTTGTTGCTTAAATACACATTCTTTGGGCTGAGCTATTCTTAGACATTTTTTTAATACTTGCAAGAAAAAAATTGGTTACTATAGTAACTCTGGGAGAGTTTAGACTGTAGCTGTGCATCGCTCCTTCATTCTTTTTCCATTGCTGCGTTAAAAGCAATGGGCCAATGCATTTACGTCAAATTTGAGAAATACAAACATTTCAGAGAACAAAAAAATAAATAAAATAAAAAAAACGCATTTCACACTGTTATATCAGTCATTGTTTCAAAATGTCTTTTTTACATTTAAGTGGTGATTAATTAAATAAGTCATTCATGAATTCCTTAAAGGGACATTATGGAAGTGTGACAGCCAAAACATGCATATAAATAATAAATGTCTTCTTCATACATTCTCCTGCAATGCCCTGGTCCTGTAGAATGAGCCCTGGCATTTTTACTGTGATTGCCTGTTTTTCTGTAAAATCACAGAAAAAGAGAGATGCTCGGGTCGAGCAGGATACTTCATGCGCGTTCACGCTCAGGCAAAGCCCTCTGAACCGTTCTTTGAACGTTGTTTCAGCTGTCATCAAGCATATAAATGTTACAGATACAGAAGATGCCACTGGCGCTTTAGCTTGCCTAGTAAGACTTTGGGCTTTCGTGCAGAAGACTCAGGTTAAATTCTGGGTGTGAACATAGTTTATTTAGAGTTTCTTTTTTACATTAATGATATATTTTTTTTACAGTAAGATGCCCACATTTTTATTGGAGACTCGCCAAACGGCATTGAATTCACAGATAAAAACGATGTGGGTTCAACTTTCATTTTGGAACAATTTTTCAAGCAAGGGAAGGGAATGATCTGAGCATGCAGGAGGACTGACCCATCATAAACCTTTGTCGGCTGTGCTGAAGAGAAAGGTACAGAACCAAATTATTTAATTAATTAGCTGCACATTCTCCTGTCCTCTGTCCTCCGGGCCACACACACACACACACACACACATACACACACACACACACACACACACACACGGAGCTGACTGTCTCAGCTGTTATTTTCGTTAAGGAGTGTGCACGTACAGCATGCACGCCTCGTGCACGAGCCTACTATTGAAGTTGCCATTACGCTTTTGGCCTGAGGGGGCAATCACGAGCATAAAAATTCAAAACTCTGTAAAGTCCCTTTAATAAATGTTTCCATTTATTGGTTGTAACACTTATTTTTTATTCTATTTTATTTTTTATTAGAACATTTATTCTATTTTCATGGCAAAAAATAAATGCCACAACAACAATTTAACATAACGATAACACTTTCTATGACAATAGAACAGGAATGAGATGAAGAATAAATCTTATGATCTCCCACCCCTTCCTCAATATTGCTACAACCTTAACCTTAACTATTTAAGTCTTGAATAAAGACTATGAATGTGTGGTTTGTGTGGACATGAATGGGAATTATTAAGGGGTGGGGGGTGGGGCCAACAATTTTCTTCGGGTCATGTATAGTCAGGTCTGCTTTGTAAAGTCATTCAAGTCATGCCAAGCCAAGTATCCTGTTTGTCTTGAAAAATAAATTGTATTATTTTTTCCATTCTCTGTTTAACCCTCTCAGGCTCAAAATAAGTTTTGATAAAAGGACGAACAACTAACAAACACACCCACATCACCCCGCCTCTCCTCCAGCTTCACTGGCTGCCAGTCAACTTCAGGGTTCATTTCAAGATCCTGGTTCTGGTCTACAGGGCCTTACATGGACAAGCACCATCTTACATTGGTGATCTACTTAGTCCCTACACCCCCAGCAGGTCCCTGAGGTCCAGTGATCAAAGCCTACTGGTTGTGCAGCACCAGGCTAAAGGTCAAAGGTGACAGATCATTTGCTGCTGTGGCCCCCAGACTCTGGAACTCTCTCCCCCTGAGCCTGAGATCAGTGGACTCAGTGGTCTCCTTTAAAAAGCAGCTGAAGACTCGCCTGTTCAAGCTGGCTTTTGTATGACCTTCTTCACCACTCTCTCTTTATTCTGCTCTCCTCACCTATTCCACCTTCCTCAGGATCCACTGATTTCCCTCTTTCCTGTTCACTCTCTCTCTTTCTTTACATTTTTAATCACAATTGTCTATTTGTGCTCATTTTAAATATATGTGTAAACATTTTCTAAATTCTTTTTTATATTTTAAAATTTTTTGTTTTTGTGAAGCGCCTCGTGATTTTTATCTTGAGATGCGCTATAGAAATTATATTTTCTTCTTCTCCTTCTTCTTCTAAGTCCTTCAGGGGTACTTCTGAGTTTAAAATGCTCATGAAATACGTATGTGGAGTAACCAGGTAGGCAGGTTTTATCGTTGCAAATCTGCAACGCCTGCTTCCAGAGGGTTAAAGTAATTTTTAAATCCTATCAATTTTGCAGAGCTTTTCCAGAGGTAATGAATCCAGAAACCCCAGCTTCTCCTAGAGGATCCAGTGCTTCCAGGCCATACATAATCCCTCCAGTGACATCTGAGTCTGCTTTAAGGGTCTCTTTCTGGCGGGACATGTTCCAACAACATCTCTTGAGGGAGGTGAAGGAAGCATCCTGATCAAATACCCAACTCATCTCTGCTGACTGTTGATGGAGAGAAGCTGCAGCTCTATTCCAAGCTACACTGCATCAAGAAGCTCCTCATTTTATTTCCATAGAGTTCAGCCATGGAAAAGGTTAATTTCAGCCAATCATGTTTTCATTTTTTTGATCATTATTCACATTTTGTGACCAAAAGCCTTTGATATTAGTAACCATTCAATTTTGTTAAATAAGATAGAAAGATATGGCGTTAGGGGTGTGGCTTTCAACTGGATTCAAAGTTATTTAACCGGGCGACAACGGTATGTGAAGATGGGTGAGTTTGATTCTGATTTATTGGATATTGCTTGTGGTGTCCCACATGGAAGTAAAGGTAAACTTCCTGTAAATATTCAGAAGTCACAATTTGAGAGGGGTGGTTAACTTTAAAACTCAGGCCGTAAAAACTACAAGGAAAAGTCTGTGTGTGGAATCAAACTTTGGAATCGACTGGGGCTGCAGCTCAAGCAATGACCAAATATTTATAAATTTAAAATCAAACATAAAGAACTAGTTTTATTACAGTGTAAGATTGAGGAAGCTGGTATGTGACTGTTGGATTTAAAATGTTGTGTGTGAAGTCTCTAGGACTGATGATGATATTGTAAATACAATCATTGTCAATAGTAAGTTTGTATGGGAGTGTATTTGTTGTGTTGATTCAGAGTTGATTGGTGTGATATTGAAATAACTGATGTGAATGTAATATGGGATTAAATAAGTATTACTTCCTCCCACTCCTTTCCGAACAAGGGCTATATGATTGTTTCTTTTGTTTTGGTTCGGTTTTGTTGTGCGTCATTTCTTATGTATATCTACATATTTCTTTTTTTTTCAATGGCTCTAAATAAAGATGAATGAGTGAATGAATGAACGAATGAATGAACGAACAAACGAATGAATGAATTATTTAGTTGATTGAGTATTCCAGTGCACCTTCTTCAATGGTTTTACAACCTCTCCATCATCAAGTTATGCAGAAGCCTCTTACTTTTCCGTTGCTTCCAGATGTAGCGAGGCAACGGAACACCTGAACCCCTTCATGACCAGGACTGGACACTTCTGCCACAGATGGAAGCCAGAACATAGATGGAAAGTACAAGAGCTTGGTTTTTCAGCTCAGCTCCTTCTTCACGGTACCCTCACTACTATGTTTATGTTTAAGTATTTAGCAGACGCTTTTGTCCAAAGCGACTTAAGTGAATTAATATTCACTTGTAAGTCGCTAGAACATTCTTTGATTTGAGTTTTAAGTGATTTTTTGAGCACAGAGAATAAACTTTCTACAATAACCCTTTTAATTTGTTGCTGCATGAGCTGCAGCTGCAGCTTGTTCATGAAAAACTTTATGTCCTTCAGGCGCCTCGGACACATATTTCATTCTCTTCTCTGATTGGTTGCCTCACAGCTTCGTTTAACAAGCAGTAAAACAGCCTTAGCTGTCACTAGAGGAGAGAAGACAGATTACTTTTTATCATTTTCTTCACCGCAACGATGTCTGAGGAACGGTCTGATAGATCGGATGGGCGGATTGTGAAGAGATCGACTACAGCTCAACTGCAGACCAGCGACTTCCAGAATGTGAAGAAATGGCTAAAGTGAGTGGCGTTTAGAAAGAGGCCAGCCGCCCTGGACTGAACTTAAAATGTACCTTTTTAGCAGAGGTAATTCTCTATTTTTGCTGATCTCAGAACACCCTGCTGATGGTTTGAGTTTAGTTATTAAGCTTAACTTATCTGATCAGTCATCATAATCAGAAACAGTGACACCTTTAAGTCGCAGTTCTCTGTGGCATGGACCAGTTTCAGATTGTAGCTTCTGCCTTTTCTACTAATTTGCCATTTAAAAGCTCAGGCAGTCACCCATGAGGACAAGGATCAGGAGTGTGTTGACCCACAGAAAATTACCCCCACGCAGTGTGTGTGTGTGTGTGTGTGTGTGTGTGTGTGTGTGTGTGTGTGTGTGTGTGTGTGTGTGTGTGTGTGTGTGTGTGTGTGTGTGTGTGTGTGTGTGCGTGTGGCCTGCAAGGGATTATTTCGTGTCCATGCCTGGCGGAGTGTGCGGACAGCTTGCGGCTGGATTGATGGCGTGACGTCAGCGCACCTCTACCTCTCCAGAGGGCAGGATTAGTTGGAGACCGCACTCCGGTAATCTCCCGGTAATAAAAGAGAAGGGGCGAACCACCTGCAACAGGCTATACCAGCCAGAGGCCTCCTCAGCATCCGGAGTTTGGAGCATGATGGGTCGATTAGTGACGCTGCGGCACGTCGATACGCTCCGCAGGTAAACGCAGTAGGTAAACTGGTGGTGAGGATTTGTCTACAGGCTGCACCGCCGGTGTCAACAACTTCTGCTGGAGTGTCATCGCTATGCGTTATTTTATTTGTTTGTGATTTGCCCATCAAGGCACAAAGATTAAAATGTAAAGTTCGTGGAAAATGAGAACAACGCGCATTGTCTTATGTAAATAGAATAAATGCCATATATTTGTAATTTTAAGCATTCTGTGATGTGCATTTATAAACTGCTAAATAATTATGCATCATATTTAAATAACAAGAGAAGCAAATTGAGAACAACTTCGCATGCAGCGCCCCAAACTCCCTGCAGGTTTAATTGCTCCCAATTTACGCATCTAAACTGTTGTTAATGCAGCTAACCCGATTTATTTCTCTTTCCTCTGTCAAGTGGACAGCAATAAAGCCTGGCGCATCACGCCTGTGTCCTTAAGGGTTCCCATGCATGCCTCTAGGGTCAGCTGTCACCTACTTGGCACTTGGCTCCAAATAATCAGATGAAACCCGCAGGCAGTTTTGTTGAAGCCGTGTTACTTTTAGTGCTACCGGTTTTATTCATGGAAGCAATTGTCTTTATTTCGCAGGCCTAATTACCTGTAATAATCAGGCCGCAGCACCCCCCCCCCCCCCCCCCCCCATCCTCACCCACCTCAACCCCCGCTGTCACAGCGTTGAGATCAGACAGAAGGCTCAGATATGGATCGAAAACGCCTGCAGAAACAGAAGCAGGACAAAGGAAGGACAAAGAAAGTTTGGGAGCGTCGCTTGGGTGCCGCACAGGTATGTGGCGATGCGTGTGTGCATGTGCGCGCGCGTGTGTGTCTGCGAGAGAGAGTGGGGGGGATACCGATGGTTGCCACAGGATCAGAGAGAGAGAGAGAGAGAGAGAGAGAGAGAGAGAGAGAGAGAGAGAGAGAGAGAGAGAGAGAGAGAGAGAGAGAGAGAGAGAGAGAGAGAGAGAGAGAGAGAGAGAGAGAGAGATGCGAGACGGATGTTTCTTGTGCGCGTGGCGGAGCAACCACCGTGCGTCTTTACGCTCAGAGACCACTTATCCCACCGCTTCTCCCTTTCTGCTCTGTCCCACAGCCTCACCTGCGAAGCCGCAGCGGAACTCCTCCTCTGACACTTGGCTGACACACACACACAGACCCGCGCACACACTCCTGGTTGGACATCTGAGTATTCATCATGAAGGAGATCCGGACAGAGTAACTCCCCGCAGTCCACAGCAGCGACCCACAACCAGACTGCGGGTAAAGGATCATCATCATGACCCGATAAATATCACCACCTCCTTCGGAGAGAGGGTAGACCTCCTGAGAGGAAAGGAGACGAACCGAGAGGCCTTGATTTGTTTGTTCCAGATGGACCGAGCGCCCTTGGCACTGGCTGCTAAGATGCGCTGGATCACGCTGGTGCTTGCGGGCTTGAGTTTCTGGAGCACAGTAACTGTTTCAAACAGTTTCGACTACGAGGAGCCAGAGTTTGATTATTATGAAGAGGACAGAGGGGAGACAATTGAATACAAGGATCCGTGTAAAGCGGGTGAGTCACGTTTTTCACTTTATTTCGGTCTCAGATCAAAAACAAGCTCGGGAGTTCACGGTGATCCTGTCTGTCTGCTTACGGCGAGGCACGTGTGTGTGATGACAGCGAGCGTGCGACTGCGTGCACGAGCACTAGTCCAGATGCCCCGTCTTCCTCTTCCCTTCATAACCGTTTGTTATAATCCGTGTTTGTGGTGATCCTGCAGATGAACGCCACGTGCGGCCCGGTTACGGTCAAGCTAAGCCGCGTTTCCCCGTCGGGCTGTTCACCGCACGCGCAATGGGCGCGTGCATCACCTGAGCTGCGAACAGCTACTGATCTGTGGTCGGTGCGCGCGACTGTTCTCATGTGTGCAGATGTTACATCAACCATCAATGGGTACAATAAAAAAAAACTGCTGGAGTCAAAGGCACATCAGTGATGCGCTCCTCTCTCTCTCTCTCTCTCTCTCTCTCTCTCTCTCTCTCTCTCTCTCTCTCTCTCTCTCTCTCTCTCTCTCTCTCTCTCTCTCTCTCTCTCTCTGTCTCTCTCTCTCTCTCTCTCTCTCTCTCACACACACACACACACACACACACACACACACACACACACACACACACACACACACACACACACACACACACACACAAGCGAAACCAGGTACATTTTGGGGCTTTTAAAGACAGACTGCAAGCGTTCTTGTACCTTATTAACGCACCATTAAGATGTGGTTATTATGAGTGATGGAATCAGCAGATATCCCAGGAATCCTTTAGACCCAGTTTGTAACTGAAAGCTTTAGATGCAGTTGTGGTTCCACTCTAACAAACTCAGTGTTATGTGGTTTACTCTGTCTTGGGAGCACACTGCCTATCCTGTGTGTTGCATTCTGCTGGCTTTCTAATCACACATGTTAATGCAACTCTGCAGGATTAGCCCATGCAAGAGTTTCAGAAATTATGTGGGGAACTGCATTTTTACAATGTCTGAATGGCTGTATTAAATATCTGCAGTTTAATAAACAAAACAATGTTCACACCAAATTACAAAATGTTACTTAACCTCAGAATGGTTTTAAATGTTTAGAGTTTTATATTCCATATGTTTGTTAAATGCTAAACTTCTGTTTTACTCCTATAAGCACCTCATGATTTTTATCTTGAGAGATGCTAAAGATTCTTTCTTTCTTTCTTTCTTTCTTTCTTTCTTTCTTTCTTTCTTTCTTTCTTTCTTTCAATTTGCTGCAAGATTAGCTTCAGATATGGTTGTCTCTCTTCTCATCACCTACCAGTGGAACCTGACAGAACATGGTGATGTTTACACATTTTAACACCTGACAGAACTTTTTCACATTAATATATTTTATTTTCAGCCAAACTCAGACATTATAACGCTTCAGCTGCACAAACTGTTTAAAACTTGCAGGGACATGGTTTTTTGCAGCACAAAAATGTTCTCAAATTCAACATTAACCTGAATTTCTTTTCATAGATTTATCACTTCTTCCAAATCACAGACTGAGAAAACATTTGTTATTTAAAAACTGGAGGAAAATAGTTGATTTGATCATTTTTAATCATATCTTTCACTGTTAATACCTGTTAAGTGTGGTTTTTAAACGCAGCAGCAAAATGATAAGAACATAATTTTTATGAAAATTCTCAGATCTGCATTTGAATCCGTCATCATTCCCGATCCGCTGCAGACGAATCTGAATCTGTTCAGTAGTTTGTAGAGATGAAGACTTTTCGAAATTCTTACGAGGACGCGTCTGACTGATAGAAACTCCATCCAAAGCACCAATGAGTTGCATTCCTCTCATACCAAATAAACCTGACAACCATGAACACTGGCCAGTGTGTGTGTGTGTGTGTGTGTGTGTGTGTGTGTGTGTGTGTGTGTGTGTGTGTGTGTGTGTGTGTGTGTGTGTGTGTGTGTGTGTGTGTGTGTGTGTGTAAGTGACTATATGTTGATATACCCATGACTCTGTGGCTTTTAACATAGCTGTGTGTGTGTGTGTGTGTGTGTGTGTGTGTGTATGTGTGTGTGTGTGTGTGTGTGTGTGTGTGTGTGTGTGTGTGTGCGTGTGCGCGCGCATTTGGATGTAGTCCCAGAATGCTAGAAGGAGACAGTCAGTCCTCAGTAGGGTTGACTGTCTCAGGGACCTCTGCAGGTTAAAATAACACCTTAGCTATGTTTTTATTTACTGGGATTCTGTGTGTACATAAAATATTTATTACACTCAGATTTAGGTTTGGTGCAGAACATTTTACTTACATGCACATGTGTCATTTTTGGAATAAACACAGACAAAGTTATTGTAATGTAATAATGTTTGAATACTTCTACAGCTTTGGTTGTTCTGATCATGTGCATCCTTTCAAAGAAAGAGATTGACCTTTTCTATGCCTCTTGCATAGATGATGTGGTCCACAGCCAGGTAATGCTGGAAAATCAGGAGGGGAAAAGGAAAATTCAGAATATACTGCATGTGGTTTTGATATCAACCCAAAAGCTGCTAATAGGGAGCTCCATCTACGTCACATCATGCTCTGTAAACCAAAAATAAAGGTTTCTACTGCATATTTTACACCCTCTGTGCACCTGCTGGCATCTCTGTGGAGTGTTTCCAGCTGTGACAGAACTTCTGCAAAAAATATTCCGCTCTGAAGTTTTTTTTGCAGATATACTTGCAACTGGGGTGATGGTGGAGGGGCCAGCCGCCCACCCCGTAATCAGAGGGTTGCAGGTTTGAGCTCCACTCAGTCTTTTACAGTCACTGTGTCCTTGGGCAAGACACTTCACCCATAGTGGGGTCGGAGGGTTTGGTGTCTCCTGTGTTCAGCAGCCTCGCTTCTGTCAGTGCACCCCACAGCTGTACATGGTAGCTCATCACCACCAGTGTGTGTGGGGGTGAATGACATTTGTAATGTAAAGCACCTTGGGGGTCGTAGAAGTCCAGTAGGCGCTAAAGGCCATGTATCATTTAACGAAATCTTCTGCCTTTTAGACAAACGGTCAAATGCCAATAGAGAGGTTGTGACATCCCCACGTTACACCTGACACGAGGAGACGTTGATGCAAAAACAACTTCTCATTTAATTTGTGAATTGTTAGATTGAAAACGGTACTGTGTGTCATGCTCATTTGCATTCAGCTGAAAAGTTGCAGGTTTTAGTTGAAGGTAGAAAATAAACAGGCTTTGTTCTGTGCTGCAGTAGAAATGTTGTGCTGAAATATAGAAACGTAGTTGCTTCTAAGTGGAAAGATTGTTCACAAATTTGTGAACAGCTTACTGCATTCTGGTAAAAATCTGATTTTCATCAGATGAAGCTGATCGGAACATCTTAAATGAATCAATCTGAAGCTTGCAGACATTTTTCTACTAACTGAGATCAGCAGAATGATTACACGAAGTGGTGATTGGGTCATTTTTACTGATTCCTCAAATGTTATTTCTTGCAGATTTTTTACCTTTTTTTTTCAATGTGTTTACTTTTTAATCCTCAGTAGTTATAGTGAGTAGATGCACAATTATATTCTGATTATAACAATGTCAGTGTGTGGAGGAGATATTCAGCAGTTCTCTGTGCAGCTTGTAAGACCTGGAAGCGCTGCTCATTCCCAGCCTGACCCTGTGGCATCGCTCTGAGTGGTTGGTATTCCACCTCCTGTTTTTGCTGGGATAACACAGTGGGGAGGGAGGGTGGGGGGTTTTGGCTGTCTGCTTATCTCCTCTGAGTCCTGCGCTGACAGACAGGGGAACACACACTTCCAGGTCTTTGTGAAGTGATTTCCCCACGCGAACACACTAATGCAAGCATGCTCACACAGCCGATCCTCACACACACATGCAAAGCTCCCTCCATTCACCCTTGCTTATCTCTTCCTGGTTGTCTGCATCCTGCTGCTCAGCTGGAGATGACACACGCGTGTGCACGCAAACACACACATGTGCACGCACACTTACTCCTTCGCTTTTTCAAGAGCCATTCATGCTTCCTTCCAAGTCACTGTTCTCATAAAATCCTCACACACACACACACACACACACACACACACACACACACACACACACACACACACACACACACACACACACACACACACACACACAGAAAGCTAAACAAACACGAGTGTCCACATACTGCAGTCGTTTCTTCAGGAGCGCTTCAAGTCGACAAGGCCCTGATTGTTGTTGTCGGATTGCCGCAGCTCATTCAGTTTCACGTTTGACTTTTTAAGGTGGATCTCCTCATTAGCTTTTGGGTGTTCTGACTTTTTAGAAAGACAGGGCCAATCTGGCACCCTGAGCAGATCTACACTGGCATTTTTTAAATTTATATTTACGTTCCTGCTTAGTAAATGTTTTAAACATAATTGTACATTGATGTTTCTTTTGTATTTACCTGTTTTGCATATTTTTAATACCTGGCTGGTTTATTGTTTAGGTTGATTAACTTTGGTTAAATGTTATATTTTAACAAAAAGCTATATATATATATATATATATATATATATATATATATATATATATATATATATATATATATATATTTATATAAGATTCAAAGGCTGGTTAAATTAAAAATTAAAAACTGGTTAGGTTCACAAATGTTGTACATTTATTGTTATTAGTGCGACATGTTAGAATGCAAAATCGGAGGAAAACATCTGGATATTGTATAGATATCAGCTGACCATGACTTCTACATATCGTCATCGGTATCGACATTAGAAAACCCATATCGGTTCATTTCTATTACAGGGAACAGTTTCAAACACTTAAAACATGAGATGGAAAGATAAAACAGTCTAAGCATCAACTCTCCTGTATTCAGAAGTCCTAAAAGACTACTAAATAGAAAAAAAAACAGTCATTTTCTCCTGATTTTGTATCTTGTAAACAGATAAAAATACATTTCAGGTGGAGACAAAGACTTTTAACACCAATTTTTGTTTCTGCATTATCAACAGAAGCAAAAATTTTTTTGTTGTGCTTTCAGATGAAACAAAAAATTTATTTTAATACATTTTTTGAGTCCATCCACAAAGAGCAAGATCATTTTCCGTCTCTTTATAAGTCACAAAGTCATGTTAATGAAGACAGTTGCTTTTCTTTGGTCTGTCGGTGCTACTTTGTGTAAACTTTTTCAGATGTTTAAGATTTTATTCAGAGCTGAGGCAGAAACAGGAAGTGTCTCTGTGTCTGTTTGTTTGATTTTATTCTCTTTGGTTCTTTAGTTCATTTCTGTGTTTCTGTTGTCTGGGTTCTCTCAGTCCCCTTATTTGACACACCTGCCTTACAATTTAGTTTCTCTACATCTTGTTTCCTTTCATGTCCCTGTTACATTTTTTACTTATTATTTTTGAAAATGATCAGTCACTCTGAGTTTGTCATGCAGGCTGAAAATAGTCTCCTACCCCTATTTCCTGCATTAGCTTCTCACGACAGGGAAGGCTGTAGTTGGTTTAGCGTCAAGGAGAGAGCAGAGAACATAATGACTAGTAGAAGCTAACCATTAGCATTAGCAACTCCACCACACAGCAGAACTTCTTCAGGCTTGTGTATTTTGAAGAGATAAAACATCATAGTTGCAGAGCAAAGGGTCAGTGATAGAGCCGCTTTGCTGTTAGCCAATCAGAGGCCAAATGCCCAAATATCAGGGAACTACCATCTGAAACTAAACTGTGGATGACTTTGACATCTCCAAACGAGAGCATCTGAGCTTTTCCCCCCAGAGAAACCCCCACCTCTGTTTCTCATATCATGTGTCCCCGTTTGAATTTAACTGCCTGCGTCCTAAAGATCACTCAACTGTGTTTGAGTGCATAATTAAAACAATTACACATCTGGAAATCCTTCAAATCATGTTTATGTATTTAGCAGTCGCTTTTGTCCAAAGCGACTGACAAGTGATAATCAAGCATGTTGCCCTTGAGGCTAACAACAACAATAACAACAACTTGACATCAGTCATGGAGAGGAGGTAACAAGGAGTGGACAGTAGAGAGGGGGGACGGGTGCAGGCAGGGTGCTAGTTAAGAAGATGCTCTCTGAAGAGCAGGGTCTTCAGGAGTTTCTTGAAAATTGAAAAGGAAGCTCCTGTTCTGGTAGTGCTTGGTAGGTCATTCCACATTAGTGGAACGATGCATGAGAAGAGTCTGGATTGTCCTGAGTGTGAAATCATGACATGTTTATGTTTATTTCTCATATCGTGCTGAAACAAGGTTAAAAATGTCATCTCATCCATGTCTTTGCTTCAGGTTTTGGGAGTATTAGTGCATATGTTATGCTTATTCTAAAAATAGATGAATTAATTAAAAATCACTGTTACAGCTATTGATCACCCCTTCCCCCATGCTTCAGCAACAAGAACATGGGAGAAATTGTGTGTTTTTATGTGTGCGCATCTTCATTTTTATGTTTGTGAGGGAGCAACTGGTCTTGTTCATCATATATTAAGCAGGATTTTCCCAAGCACAGAGCTTCCGAAGTACTCCTCAGGATTCCCGCTCCAACACAGATTGCTGCAGCTGTGCTGAGAGCTTACTGTTTGTTCTGGAGCGTGATTGTTCCGGCTCTGCAGAAGCAATGAGTCAGCATCGCCCGGCGCTCTGTCGGTGCCACGCATTGCTCAATTATTATAAATGTGTGAGCTTTTGGTCACCGAGTTATTCCTGATGGTTAGGGTTAGGGTTACGGTTAGCTGCTAAAAATCATTCACATAAGCCTATTAAAGGCTAATAAAGTTAAGCTTCTTCCGAAAGTCAAACTTTCTCAAGAGAACCAGAGTATCGAAGGGGTAGAAATTGAAACCCAACGTCCTTTTAGTTTGATCTTCAGTGAGCATGTTTTAGATCCACCCAAGTCATCTTATTTGGTCTTCTGGTGGGTCTTGCCAAACTTTGAGATACATTGTTGGTTGTTCTGCTTCTGGGATCAATTCACAAAAAAGCAAACCAGAAACAGAAGCAGCAGCTTGTCTCTGAGGGGAGGATTGGGGAGTGAGTTTGGTGCAGGTGTCTGCTTTCTGAGTTGCCAAACGTCCCAACCTTTAATATTTCCAGCACCACTGTGAGTTTGATATACTATGACTATGACTCCTGTATGATTTCCTTAAGTATATCCTTCTGTTGCTGCCATTAATCTCTGACTGGGTCCCATAAACAGAATATTTCTTTCTTTCTTGATTGTGAAATAACAGTTACCCCTCCTCAGATGTCTCCATTTAAGTTTTAAATGCTGTGAATGCTTCCTGGATGGTTTAAGGTGAAAATAATTTCAGTTTATGTGAATTAATTAGCAGAGAACAGTGTGCAAAGATTGACAAATCTCACTATTTATATAGATTAGAGTAGCGTTGTTCACCTTGAACCTTTTTGCTTCCCTAGGGGTCCTAGTGAGGTGGTCATGACCTCCACGTGCCATCCCTTGGGGACGCCACTGAGAAATGGGTGAAAGTTGTAGAGAATACTTTTCAGTGATCCATGACTTTAACTGAGTGAGCAAATCACGTTTTCATTTCTGAAGTTTAAACTGAATTCTTGAGACAGTTTAAATTTCTATACATGCCTCGGTTGTTAAAGCTCCTTAAAGTCACTTTAACATTAAATAATTTCAATGCTTTTTTACTGACAGTTACAATGTGTCCATGCAAAGAGCCAATTGTTAGCATTGCTCGCCTTTTTTAGCAATTCACCCTGGCAAACTGTCAATCCCCTTTTGGTCCCAAACCAGACTGATGAAGGCAAATCATAATCAACGTCAGCAGGTCGGAGTTTGTGTTTGCATTTGTTTGTCAACACATCTCGGAGGACTGAGTTGTCAATTATAAATGTTACGTACATTTCCTAGTTCCTGATCTAAATATGTCTTTTGTTCATCCGAGCCACTCAGAGGTGTTGCACACGCCACAAGAACTTAGGTATTTATTCTGTCTCCCAGGTCTGTAACAAAAAAAATTATGTCATTTCTTCTTACTCTGGGAAATTTTTTTACAGTTTGTTCTTCACACATCATCAAGGCAGAACCTTTTCCTGTGTGGTGTCCAACAATTGTTGTGTGACTGGTCACACATTAGTAATAGGTGCTGCGTTTCAGTGGGTGGGTTCAAGTAGGGACTTCCCAGGAGTATGCGCTTAAGTTTCTTGTAAATGGTGAATGGCCTGTATTTGATATAGCACCTTCTAGAGTCCTGGAACCCCCCAAGGCGCTTTACAACACAATCAGTCATTCATCCATTCACACACACATTCACACACTGGTGGGGATGAGCTACGATGTAGCCACAGCTGCCCTGGGGCGCACTGGCAGAGGCGAGGCTGCCGAGCACTGGCGCCACCGGTCCCTCCGACCACCACCAGCAGGCTACGTGGGTTAAGTGTCTTGCCCAAGGACACAACGACAGTGACAGACTGAGCGGGGCTTGAACCTGCAACCTTCCGATTACAGGGCGAGCGCTTAACTCCTGTGCCACCGTCGCCCAGTGTTGTGAAGTATGAAATGTTCTGGGATAAGTCATTTTGTTCTTGTCACCTGTCTGAACAAACTCCTTTGCTTGTTGTTGCTGAGTAATCACTTTGCTCTTATGGCAGGGTTCTTATGAGTGAAACAATACATCGATCCACATCAGTTATATGGTCATTGATCTAAACTGTAAAAATCCAGAAAATAACCATTTATCAAATGAGCTTTTATTGTGAAAATAGCTATATTTTGATATTCTTTTGACCTGCCATTTTCCACCTGGTACTGCACATGACCAAATGTATTAAATGAATAAGCTATCAGCATCATGGCGACCAGTGAGAAAATAGTCAGTAAAGAAGTCATCTCTCCACTGGGAAATCAATGTGACATCGTTTCACATCGATCTGTGGACTCTAAATCGAATCAATTCAAAATGGTGACTGAATTTGAGATTTTGGCAAACATTGAATTGAAATTCACTATTCACTTATCATATTGTGATCAAACTGTTTGTTTTTAATTTTTCACTATATTTCTTCACCATAATCTGACCATGAAACTGATTTAGTGTAACTGAAACTGCAAAAATCTAATGTACATACTAGAATTACATCAGCAAGCCTTATAAAAATATCTTTGTTCTGTTTTATGTAACCTTCATTTGATATGTTTGTCCATGCAATGATCTGCTGGCTGAACACCTACGACGCCCTGACAGTAAGTTGAGCCACAATCGTGCACAGTCATGAAGTCTGGCCAAACCCATGACCTGCAGGAGAAAAATCTCAATGTCACAGTAAATTAATTAAAGTTACACCAGTTCTCTCTGTGTGTGTGTGTGTGTGTGTGTGTGTGTGTGTGTGTGTGTGTGTGTGCGTGCGTGCGCGCGCGCGTGCGCGTGTGCGTGTGTGTGTGTGTGTGTGTGTGTGCCAGATGTTATTCTGTTTCTCTGACTCATACCAAACACTTGTTTTTTGTCCATTATCCCTTTAGGAGTTGAAGTTCCTCTTTTATGTGTAGTTCAGTCAAGGGCATGTTCCTTTTACGTGCACTAAAAATATATTATTAACTTTTAAATACAATTACTGCAATGTAAACTTACCGTAAATCCTCTAATACAGGCCTGGGCCTGTATTTGACTCAAGCTCATCAAGCTCCAGACCTTTATTGGAAGGAGGGCCAGTATTAGAGGCAGGTCTCCATTTCTATTTGAGCAAAATGATCTAATGGTTCGCTGGAGTTTTTGACAATTAAAATTGCGCCCACATTTTCAAAGTTAAACACATTTCTTTTAACAACGGTAGTTTCTGCTTCAGCCCTCTCCCCACTCCCCCTGCGCAGCGGCCGCAAACTCACTGATGCGCCTGCAGCCTCTCGGAGTTCCTGCTGCTCTAAACATTAAAATAATTATTTCATTTTCTGTTCCTCACTTCTGATGACCTTCAATGGTGTCTGTTTGTTGCAACCACCAGGTACAAAAACTAACTTGTTTTTATTTGACTATTTTTCTGTCCTGTCTGTTTATTATCTTCCTGCATCTCCTCTCAATCCTAAAGAAAAACTGCTACCTGGGTTCATATATATTCACCTCATGAGTTACCTTTGAACTGCAGTTCTAAAAGATCTACCGACCGCAAAAACAGCGGAGCGCTCGCTGTTTGGCGGCCGTATCAGTGATCAGTGCGTCTGAGGTCAAGGTGATGCGCGCAGCGCCCCGCTCCACAGCATGCAGCGAAACGCATCAGGCGCAAATAAAAGACAGAAAACATTAAAGGAAATGAACTGACATGAACGATCGCGTGTTAAATTAGTTTTTGAGGTGGCGACACCTGATTGTTACTGTGGCCGTGCTCAGGAGGCAGATCTACCGACCGCGAAAACAGCGGAGCGCTCCCTGCTTGGAGGCCGCATCAGTGATCTGTGCGTCGGAGGACAAGGTGAAGCGCCCCGCTCCACAGCAGCGATACACATCAGGCGCAAATAAAAGACAGAAAACATTATAGGAAATGAACCGACATGAACGATCGTGTGTCAGTACCTACGGTCTGGCACAGCGCGTTGCCCCCGCCCCCCCCCCCCCACCCCCCACCCCCCACCCCCCCCCCACCCCCACCCCCGAGCGCAGGAGCTTGTCACCTGCTAACAGCAGGCTGCTGTCTTTTCCGAGGGCTGCATCTTGCCGGTCATTATCACGTGACAGCGACTAGTCGACGACAGGCATAAAAAGTCACTATAGTGAAGTTGACTAGTTCATACAACCCCTGCTACTGCTCCCCAGAGTGTTCTGCAGCATAATCAGCACGTTCTCTTTGAACTTGATAGTGTAATGACCTGGCTGGGGTTGTAAGCCAGGTGCATTCTGGGTATTGTGTTATATGTGTTTCCTATCGTTCTGCTAGTTATGTGTTGATGTGCGTGTTGTGTGAGTGTTATGTAAGCCACAGGGAAGGTGATGTGTGTTCTGTGGAGCAGGTTGAATTAGCATGGTTAACTGACACCGTGACTCTGTGTGGTAGGAGCGTGATAGAGGATCGTGTCTGTAGCGTTACAAAGCGTTGAAGAAAAAGCCTAATAAAGGTCTGTGTTAACCTCTATTGCCTCCTGCTGGTTGATTTGGGGACTATAACCCTGCCGCTGAGACGCTCATACTCGCTTGTTACCACATTCCACCCGGCCACAATAAGAGACCGGCCATTATTCACCTCCGCTGACTCCGACACCGGCCAAAATTGGAGACCCGGCCTTTAATTGAATACCGGCCTGTATTAGAGGATTTACGGTAGTTTTTCATAGTCACTAAGTTGGACATGTTTTGTACATTTGTACTGATTTATGCTCTACTTTAAAGCTCCTATAGACTCCTTGAAAGTGACTGTTTACATCCGGGTAACTGCGCACATCCACAGAAGCCAGAGGGCAAGAACCCTGTCTCCAGCCATTATCCAGAGCTGTGTCTCCTCGATTTAAGCTAACAAAATAAAACCTAGGGATTCAAATCTGACTAATTTAGATAATCTAACACATCTTTGTGCAAAAGAACCAAAAAAGAAACATTTCAATGCTAACAGTTTCCTGATGAAAACCAGGAGGCGGGAGCACATGACACCGGTTTTAGAATCATTGCATTGGCTCCCCGTATGTTTCAGGATCAATTTTAAGGTTCTTCTAATGGTTTTTAAGTGTCTTAACGGTCTTGGGCCTTCTTATCTATCAGAACTGCTTTTACAATATGAACCCTCGCGGACTCTGCGCTCCTCTGGCAGACGTCTCCTGGTCATCCCTAAAGTCAGGACACAAACTCACGGCGAGGCGTCCTTCCAGTGTTATGGCCCTCGCCTCTGGAACGAGCTGCCAGAGGACCTCAGGGCCGCAGAGCACGTTCATGTTTTTAAGACTCAAGACCCATCTTTTTAGGTTAGCTTTTATCTAAATATTTTCTACAGTTTTATTTCTCGTTTTACATGATTATATTTTATTACTTGCTTTGCATGTTCTATATAATTATACTTTAGCACAGTTTTATTATTAAATTATTATTTTACTGCTATATCATTTTATTTATTACTTATTTTCTAATTTTTGTCATTTATATTAGCTCTTTTATTACATTTTTACTCATTTTAATCCAGTGTTTCCTCTGTGGGGGCCCTCTGCCCCAGGAGCGGTGGTCGACTGTAGCTTCCTGGGCGCTCTATAGGTGGGGGTCTATGCTCCCCCTCCACTGAGCGCCCTGACTTAGTGTGGAAGACCTGATGCTGCCGGGGCAGACGGCTCCTCTGATGGCGTTTCCTTGCGTTACCATACTTGGCACATCTGGACTCAGCCTAATATAATTTTTACTTGTGTGTGTGTGTGAGTCTGTGTGTGCGTGTGCGTGTGCTTGCATATGTTTGTAAATGTTTTTAACCTGTTATGGGAATCTGGGGTCATTTTGTAAAGCACTTTGAATCACACTTTGTTTGAAAAGCGTTTTAGAAATAAAATTTGATTGATTGATTGATTGAACACAAAGCTTCCAGAGCTGTTTGAAATAGCTAACGAGCTAAGGGCACGGCAGTCCTCAGAACTGGCCACCGGCTTCACACAGCTGAAGCTATGATGGTATAACCGGATCTTTTCCACCTTTTGCGGGTTAATGCTGACGGATCGCTGTGACGTTTTTCTTTGGAGATTAATGGATGCATTTATTCTAACAAGCACCGTAAACTGAAACACACATTAGAGGCTGCCAACTACAATTACAGATTTTGTGTAATCATCAGAACAAGATGAGTCACACACAGAACTGTCATCATTTTCACACTCATTTATTTCTCAGGACTGGTCAGCAGCAAAGCTTCTCCTCGCTGCTGCCTCCGAGCCAGTGATTCCTCCCCTGGCTACTCACGCCCCGCAGCCGCGCATAATTATATAAAAAAGCATAAATTTCATTAGATGGCTATAACTTCTTTGTGTCTGGGCATGTGGGGCAGATATCTGACTCACCCCGGGTTTCCACGGGAGCCGTCAGCAGCACGTTACAGCAGCAGCACGTCTTGCTCGCGTAAGCTGCTGCTTGGCCCTTCCCACGAGACGCGAAGCAGCAGGGCAGCAGCTGTCATCGACCGAGCATGAAGTCACACGAGTGACTTCGTCAGTAAACACAACAACAAGCAGGAGAAAACTACAACATGGTTTGTGTTTTATGTTCTGTCCGTTTTATAATCGCCAATACGGACCTGAAAAACAAAGGAGACCGCTAGCTGTGTGATAACTTCTCACGGGGCCGTACAGTAACTGTTTTTAAAAGTAAAGCAACCGGAAGGCAGTACGTTCTTTATTCTGAAAATCTCGGGAGCTTCTCCCCATTTCCGCGTTCGATTTCCTGTCTTTCCTTCCCCAAAAATGTCGAACTTGACCTGTTTCAGAGGCGTCGCGCGTAGAAAATAGAACTGGCGCGTAAAGGCCGCGACATGCTATGGCAAGCCAAAACCGTCACAATACGCCACTTTCCCAACCCGTCTAGTTAAGAAATGGCGAAAAAAAACGCCATTTGATGTGCCAAGACGTCGTAAAATACGGCGAAAACTCTGCCAGAACGCCGTAATTGACGCCGTTCTGAACGGTCCCGTAGAACGCCCGTAAAATACGACGTTTTTTCCGGACATTGAACGCCGTTTTTTACGTCACCCTAATCCCAGACGCGTTCTCTGTGTGGGTGGCGTAAAATACGGCGTTTGGTACGGACATTGAACGCCACTTATTTCGCCGTTCTGTGACATAAAACGCCGCTTTTAACGCCACTTTGTGACAGTTTTAACGCGTTTAAAATTCAACTTTACTCTCATTTATGCAGAGCCCTCCCCATGTTCTCATCCACTTACTTTAAACTCCAGTGACCCAATGAAAGACGAGGAGGTTGAGGCAGCACTAATTCATCCCAGATTCGCCGGGCTGTCGGGCTGTGCGGACTGCTGTTTTCTAATACAACTCGGCTCTGTTTCAACTAATTTCACTGTATTGAAAAAGCCTTGAAATGTGGTAATATTATCAACAATGTGTCAACATTATTATTTTTTCTGTCTACCTGTAAAAGGCAGAAACGCTGTTTCAGTCAGACCTGATGATTACTTAATAGTGTGGCTGCCCCGTACCAGTCTGTCCTCGTGGCTCATGAGTCCAGCTGTAACATCAGTGCTCTTTCTGTCCAAAACTCCCTTCTTCTTAAGTTCATCCACTTTCAGTATTTACTATTGTTTGTTTTTTTGGTTTGTTTGTTTTTTTTAACTACTGTTATACTTGTCTTACAGGAGCTTCTGAAGATGTTCTGTTTTGCTTCTCCATCATCACTCTCCAGATCCTCAGACCAGCCACTCCAAAACCTTCCCAGATCCAGGATCAGAGCACTTTAATAAAAGTTTGAAACATGTCTGCTTGTTGTTCTCCTATAGAAGCCTTAAACTAGAATTTGCTAATGAGCTTTCTTGGCTAAAATATGCTCTTGAATGTTTTTATTTACATAATCAAGAAACACGTTTTTCATTACTGCTTCACCAAGACATGACTCTGAAAATGTCCTCATGATCCTGAAACGCTGGTTAAAACAAATTACTTTCAACCTCTTATAAAACAAGCGTGTCTGTTGATGATTATGCCCACTACAATACTGAAGCACCTGCATACTTGCTACCGATTTGCTGACTTTCTGTAATATTTTGATATTTAAGTTGAAAACATGAACTGCTGTAACACAAATTTCAAATGTTCTAGTTGAGCACTTGTTTCTAATCAACTAATCATTATTTCTGTGATTAGTCAGCTTTTTCCTTTTCAATAAACACATGGAAAAATTACAATTATCTTACTGAAAAAATGGGTTAACAGTGTTGCACATGTATAATAATCTGCACTGGTTTTCACAGTTACGGCATTCTTCAAACTATAATAATAAAATAAAGTGAAAAGTTATTTACAATTGATTACTTCAAGCTCCGACTATTTACATTTTATGCATCGATACTGTAAATGGCTGTTTACTAAGGCATACAGAGTCAGTGCCTGTACAGGTAGTTTGCTTGTAAATCTACATATTTCTGTTCTATATGATCCTGTATTCTTCATTAATGCTACTTACAAATCCACGAGTCTGTAGAATTGCCTTGTTTATTTGAGCAGGTATTGAACAATCCTTTTAGTTATTAACAAGTTGAGTGTGTGTTTAAGAGGAGTTTAAAAGTGTTAGCCTTAGAAAGTAGATGAGCCTCTCCTACAAACCACATTTTTTAAATTTAGGACTTTACGGAGTGTGCTGAAAGACAACGATGAAGCTGATCATCCCCATTTTTACAGGAGGCAACCCCCTGCTTACTAGGCAAGAACCCGTATGAGAACATTCCATGTGCAGCTAAAGATCTGTGAACTAAATAATGTCTGGAAACCACCAGGGACCAGGCCCAAAAGCATCACTTTGTTTTAACCAGCGTTTCAGGATCATGAGGACATTTTCAGAGTCATGTCTTGGTGAAGCAGCAATGAAAAACGTGTTTCTTGATTATGTAAATAAAAACATTCAAGAGCATATTTTAGCCAAGAAAGCTCATTAGCAAATTCTAGTTTAAGGCTTCTATAGGAGAACAACAAGCAGACATGTTTCAAACTTTTATTAAAGTGCTCTGATCCTGGATCTGGGAAGGTTTTGGAGTGGCTGGTCTGAGGATCTGGAGAGTGATGATGGAGAAGCAAAACAGAACATCTTCAGAAGTTCCTGTAAGACAAGTATAACAGTAGTTAAAAAAACAAACAAACCAAAAAAACAAACAATAGTAAATACTGAAAGTGGATGAACTTAAGAAGAAGGGAGTTTTGGACAGAAAGAGCACTGATGTTCCAGCTGGACTCACGAGCCACGAGGACAGACTGGTACGGGGCAGCCACACTATTAAGTAATCATCAGGTCTGACTGAAACAGCGTTTCTGCCTTTTACAGGTAGACAGAAAAAATAATAATGTTGACACATTGTTGATAATATTACTACATTTCAAGGCTTTTTCAATACAGTGAAATTAGTTGAAACAGAGCCGAGTTGTATTAGAAAACAGCAATCTGCACAGCCCGACAGCCCGGCGAATCTGGGATCAATTAGTGCTGCCTCAACCTCCTCGTCTTTCATTGGGTCACTGGAGTTTAAAGTAAGTGGATGAGAACATGGGGAGGGCTCTGCATAAATGAGAGTAAAGTTGAATTTTAAACGCGTTAAAACTGTCACAAAGTGGCGTTAAAAGCGGCGTTTTATGTCACAGAACGGCGAAATAAGCGGCGTTCAATGTCCGTACCAAACGCCGTATTTTACGCCACCCACACAGAGAACGCGTCTGGGATTAGGGTGACGTAAAAAACGGCGTTCAATGTCCGGAAAAAACGTCGTATTTTACGGGCGTTCTACGGGACCGTTCAGAACGGCGTCAATTACGGCGTTCTGGCAGAGTTTTCGCCGTATTTTACGACGTCTTGGCACATCAAACGGCGTTTTTTCGCCATTCTTAACTAGACGGGTTGGGAAAGTGGCGTATTGTGACGGTTCTGGCTTGCCATAACATGCTGCTCCTGAGACGCGGCCGACTCGCGCTGCTGACAGCTGCCGACGGGTCTAGTGGAAAAGGTTCTGTTGACCACAGCGGTTCCTATGAGCAGCTATGACGTGCTGCTGCAGTAACGTGCTGCTGACGGCTCCCGTGGAAAGCCGGGGTTATTTGTTCTGTCAGGAGACTGTCCGCCACGATGTGGGTGGTGTATCCACAAAAATTCTTTACATGGCTGTTTGCCTTCGGCATATTTTATCAGCTGGAAACTAGTAAAATGTTTCGTTTACTGTCCTTCTTTCATTTACTTGTGCAGCCTACAGCCCTGCGTGTGTTAACTATGCTGATGGATTTAATTTAGCCAAAATGTAGCTCTTTTTATTGGTTTATTTTTTTCTTCTATTGGAACTTTTAAAAAGTTTGTTAAATATTAAGTGAGGGTTGTGTTTCCTGTGAGTCCATTATGTTTATTATGTTTCAGCTCAGTTTTTACCATAACTCTTAATTTTACCTGCTATGACAGCTGTTGAGATCATTCATTTTATTTCATTCATTTTTCTTTTCTTGTCTTTGAAATATTTTACACATTTTTTCAATTCTCCTGTCTTACAAAGTGAAATCATTCCATCTCACTCACACAAAAATAGGTTGGTCGTCTCAGTTCAAGTGTAGTTCAAAGTTGTAACTTGCACCACAAACACACATTTTTGCTGTGGGCTGCTTGGTTTGGCAAGTTATTTTAGGTTACAGGGACCATAAAACATAGAATTTTTGTGGCATAGGAAGTGTAACTGGTTGTTGTCATGTTCACTAAAATTACCATATGAAAGCACAACATAATTTCTATGCCTGCAGATGCATCATAGCGTTAGATCTACAGATTCACACTTAGATAGGTTGCTGCTACACCCATCTGCATCTTCACTGGCCAGGCTGTGGGGGTGCAGGCCTTGATTGCAGATAATTGGCCTGTCCGGTTTGAAGGAGATCACCACAGAGGCTGCTTTTCTGGCTTGCTTAGGGTTTTCAATTGTTGCCTATATTTAAAAAAAGACTCCTTAACTCACAATATGGTGTTTGGTCTTTATTTTATGTTGTGACCCAATGAACTGGGTCTAAAATGAAAATGGGATCCCGGAGAAGACACCAATTGACAGCAAATGTTTGCTATCAACCTTTTCAGATACAAGCTGTCTTTTTACTTCTTGCCTGTTTTTGTGAACTGCTTGGTCTAGCAAATTTCCTTTCTGGCCTTGCGGAACCAGCTGCATGGAAAGCTTTTGCTACCATTTTGTTTCTGAAATGCTCCCGGTGAGAAAGGAGCTTACATCTATTAGGTTCTGCACCACTTACGTATCCAGTGGAACTCTGGGGTACATCAAACATGAAATGACTTGGTTGATGGAAAATATCAGAAAAGTTCTACTTTTTTCACCAGGAAGTGAACATAAAGACAAAGTCTGACTATGCCGGATAAAACACTGTTAGCATTTTCACACTTCTGAAATCTTAGCCCTAATTAGAATTCTATTTGTTGTAGCAGAAATTGTAAATCCAATGTGACCGCAGCTTTTGTTCAGTACAAACTTTCCACTTTTTATAGTCTCATTTCCATTTGACAGGGATAATAGTTTCATGGTGAAAACAATCTTGGGTAGAGCATCAGCTTAATGGTCCATTCAGCTGGGAGATTTGCTGTAATATTTAATTTTGGGGCTTACATTTTTAGTGCCTTACCTCATCTCCACTGTTCCAACACTGGCGTGCGGTAAACTCCATCTGCAGTAGCTGATGTTGCTCCTGAAGGGTTAACACGAATCAACCAGCTCACACAATGATTACTTTTAGAGAAAATTCTCTAAACAAAGCTGAGATACGCTCTTTTTGATATTATAGTAGGCTCACAGCCACAATTATATTTGCTATGTGAAATTTGCACGAGTGAAAAGGCTCATTTAAAAGCTCATGTTTCTACCCAGGACCGCCTGGACTGTGACTTTATATTCGCTCAAAGAGGAGAGGTGTGTTTGAGCCTATCGAGTTTGCGTTTGGTGCATCACTACTGTGCAGTTGTGTACCTGAATGCTTTTGCATGTGTGTGTGTGTGTGTGCGTGTGTGTATGTGTGTGTGTGTGTGTGTGTGTGTGTGTGTGTGTGTGTGTGTGTGTGTGTGTGTGTGTGTGTGTGTGTGTGTGTGTGTGTGTGCTGCAATGCCCCTGCTGAAGGGCGAAAAGTAAGGCCCTGGTCAGCATGATGCAGGTCTCCTGGGGCATCCTGGGGTTTTCAGATCAATACCTTTCCTCCTGCATCACAGAGGCCTCGCCGTCCTAACCCCTCCTCACCTCGTGGCTTGACTTTGAGCTATTTATGGCATCCCTAAGGATTAACAAGACCCCAATCAGTGATGCCAAAACTTACTATCACACTGTACTACCCAACATGTTCTTGCTTTGCATACCTGCTTGTGTCAGCTCTTTTTTCCTTGGGAAGCCTTTAGTCACTGTTGTCCTGAAAACCTCCAAAATACCACAAGTGTAATTTTTCTTGTTTCCAGAAAGATTTCCCACAGTTGAAACAAAAGGATGAATGAGTTCTTATACAAGATGATACCGTGTACACCGGGGTAAGTCTCTGGATAAAACCCACAGTGCTTTTCTCTGTAAAATGGCATCTTTTAAAATTCTGTTTATATTTCATAGTTTTGGTCTTTTTTTGTGGCTCACAAATATATCAATTTGCCAAAAACACATTAAACAGCGATGCAAATTAAAACTGTTTTGTCAAGAGTTTCATTTAGTATCAGAAATAAAAAAAAAAATGTAAAAGCTCCCAAAACAAAAGCTTGTATAAAATCCACACCCACGTCTAATAAAACACCCTTATGGGTGTTTTGATGGTGTAGAAAAATAATGAATTTGGTCAGAAATCTATAAAAAGTGTACCAACACAACATCTCACATCAACACTTTAGAACAAGTTTTAGACGGGAAAGGATCAGGATCATTTTATGCAATAACATCAATATAAGTGATGCTGAAAGGTAAATATTGCATATAAGAGTGTGTGTATACACAATTTGAAGACAAACTATGAAGGGAGTTTCTAAAATGTCATTTAACCTACTCAGTTTTCTCACCTGAGTCGTGGAACCTTGCCTTAATGTTGCTGGAAATTTGGGTGTCGTCAAAAGATTTGCACAACAAATTTCTTTTCTGTATTCGAGGCATGTTGCAGGTGTCCGGAACCCGTTCAGGCTCTGTTTCAGTTTAGCTTCCATGAGGAAAAAAGTGCGAAAACTGTGAGACACCTTTAGGAGGAGGTTGGCAACAACAACACAAATGAGGAATACTATTAAAACAATTTGTGACCAAATTTTTTCAAATGACCTGGCCAGAAATAAAACTTGCTGCAGAGGTGTTTTCAGATTTCAACAGGAAATTTCTTGCATTTATTTTACGTTTGTTTTTAACTAGCCAGCTTCATCTTATGTGTGTCTATTCTCTCAAGAAACTCCAACATTTTTTGACCTTCTCTCTTTATGTAATTGCTTACTTACCTTTCGGATTGCATGAGTTAATAATGATAAGTAGGTGTAAAAATTGACATTGGTGATTATTAGCTACAGCTCCTTATCGAAATGACACAAATTTTCAATGAACAGATAAAAATCCCACCTCACACCACCATCAGAAGCTAACTCTACTGTCTGTGTATTTTTTCTGTTTGTGTGTTCACTGTTGGCTTCTCCTGCCTTCAACACTACTTTGGACTTGAACACAATAACCTCTTGTCCCCCATTTCCTTTAGTGGCCATCCTGATTAGCTGTAAGTGACACACCTCTCCTCTGCTATTGTTAATGTATTAATGTCTGAAATCCCTGAGGAGGGCAATAACTCAGCTCAAATAATCATCTAAAGATGGTTATCTTTGAGCTGCTCATTGTTTAAGGGTGGAGAGAAAGGCTGCTGGGTGAACAAGATCCAAAGATGTGCTTTGTTTGATGCAATTTGTGATAGAAACGATACATAAACACACATTTACTGATGGAGAATATTTCAGTGACTGAGATTTAAGCAGCCCTTTGCTGGTTTACGATCCTGATAATCAGTCAACTAGAATATTTTCATATTATTGAGGTGTTCTGATAGAGCAGCTTCATGCTCATGCTTCATGACTTCATCTTCTTCCCACGGAGTCTCGGTTTTAATTCTACCAAAGGAATGTAGAGTTTTACATGGAAAGTGTTAGTGGGTCAATCTGTGTCAAAACAAATTAATCCAAGCCTGAACAGCCCAGTTAGGTTACATTTGTTTAATCATGCAGTTTAAACATCTTTCTTGTGCCGGCTAACATCCGATTCAGTGCAGTTCAGTTCAACTCAGTTCTGTTGATTTATGTGGCCCCAAATCCCAACAAAAGGCATCAAGGCACTTTATAAAGTAAACATCTCAATCGAACCTACTAAACATTGAGTTTGGTTGATTATTGCAATTAGTTAAAGTTTTCCTATCCTATCCCAGCAGGTTGCATCGAGTCACTGACTTGTTGTGTCAGAGACTTTACAGCAATCCCCATACTACGCAAGCATGTAGCGGCAGTAGAGAGAAAAACTCCCTTTTAACAGGAATAAACCTTCAACAGAACCTGGTTCAGTATGCGCAGACATCCACCGCAACCCACTGGGGCTTGAGAAAAAAGAGCAGACACACAAAAAAATAAACAGATGAACTGGTAGTTAGTTCCATGTTAAATAAAGTAAAAGCTAATATCAACAATTCATGCATGAGACGCATTGAGGATCCAAAAGGTGAGGCTTGTCATTTCACTGCATGCACGTTTTTTTAAACACATTTTTAATATAGCAGAATACTCATACTGATTTTGACTAGCTCCGCCCCTTCTGACAGTCTTAAAGGCATAGCAAAGGATGGATCCAGGTGGATCATCTGAACCATTGGTCCGCTTAACTGTCAATCATTCTGGTGAACCATTCACACAAGGCCGTCGTCGTACGTTGCTTGGTAGCTTTCACTTCCTGCGCATGCGCAAAGCAACGGTTGGGCTCCCCACAGATGCTTCTGTCGCCGGTTTTCTGCCCGACAGGTAAGCTAAAGTTCAGCATACTAATTGGAGAAATTCATTTCAGATTACTGCTTGAAGAAGAAGCTGGCTGCAAGGCTGACAGATACTTGTAACGAGGATAGCTGGGCGTTCTTTCTCATGCACGTTTTATTTTTTAAAAACGAAGAGTGGGCGGTTCTTTCCTGAAATTCAGACACATCCTCTGCTATACCTTTAAGAATGCACACAATTATCGTAATGGCTCTAAAGATAAACTTTTCTGATCATCTCATCTTCTTTTGTGTGTTACAAGCACTGTGTGGTCTCCTCAGTTGCATGTTAAGACTGCTCTGATCATAGATTCGGGCTTTAAAACAAAATGGATTGTCTTTGAAAGATTTTTGGGGACAAACGTACGTGCTGCCTGTTGAATGTGATGTCTAGCCCATCAGAAAGCGAGGTGATGAAAGCACGCTCCTCCTTTGCCATGTTTGTTTATTTCAAAGTCACGTTTTATCTCATGAGATTTCCCATCTGAGTGAGGAATGTCTGTGAGTAAAATTGGTTTGTTTGTTGTGCTCTGCATTTGTTGAGTTGCTACACACGCACCAGACAGTGTAGGACCAACATGTGACTTTTTCATCGTGGACCACAAAGACTATAAAAAGGACGAAGAAGAAATAAGCAGCAACACGCCATCGGACCATGTTAAAATAAAACATACCTCTTTTAAACATGAATGTTTCTAGCACTTGTGCACACAGCCTTATCATTGCTGACTAAACATTGTGACCATTCCGCTAACGGCTAAAGGTTAGCATTTTTGGTTTTACTCCTTTATAGCTCTTCCATCTGGTGGTTTTAACAATGGAATGGGGAGAGTCAGGACAGGATGATGCAAACCGGCCCCATCCATCCATTTGCAAGAGCTGGGCAGATCAGGAGCAGATCAGCTGCTCAGAGTGCAGGATTAAAGCGTGAAGCCAAAAACTGTGTTGGAGGAAATCATAATTGATGATTATGATGATAATGATTTTGCATGCTTTAGCACTTTTTAAAATGTTGCTGTTTGAACCAGGCTTTACTTGGCTAGTGTTTTCCAGGAGGTCTGGATCAACCCTTCACCTAAAATAAAGTGTTTTCTGTAAGTTTGAACTTTATTTTTATTCTACTAAAAAAACCTTGCTTATTTATAATTAGAAAAAACACCACCAGGTGAAACAGAATAATTAGATCTCATGTTCAGATGGCAATAGTTTAGTCCAAAAATGGCAAATACTTATACTAACATTTGTCACAGATTTTGCTGATGGCGTCTAAGTGAATCATATTACTTTTTATCACTAGTATTTCCTTTTATGCATTCTAAAGTTTATAGTAATAGTGACAATAGTAGTAGAAATAGTAATAATGATAATAGCAGAAGTAATTCTAAGGTCGATTTATAGATTAAAGGTACAGTATGGAAGAATTTTACTGAAAAATTATAACAAAAGTCTGATGTCTCAAACATGTCAGAAGGAAGGTTACGTTGAACAGATTTCCTTCTCTGGTTGTTAGTTTTTCTCCTTTCTAAATGGCTAAAGAAGGATGTTGTCTGTAAAATAAATGGCAAGAAGCTTAAGTTGCTGAAGAAAACACAAACAGGGATAACTACAAGACCCGCCATACAAGCTCGTTTAGGCCAATTTCTGCCTAAAATGTTATTTATAAAAACAAATATACAAATGAAGCCTATAAACAGAACCACTTTAAGTTGTTCGGTTTCCTATGGCTATCTTTTAACAAACTTACTGTTAAAATTTTGCTGCATGCTTATGGCGTCAGAGGCGTGCCACAACCCGTGCACGCGGATTGGGTCCACATCGCGCGTGTGAACGGGACTCGCGAGTGAAAATATACATGGCGAGAGGTCATTTGTGCACTGAGAGGGAGCAAACTGTGTCTGTGAGCGCACAAGGACGTGCACAAGTGACAAACCTGCGTGCGCGCGTTGCCAACGAGCACACGGCAGAGGAAAACGTGAGCGCGCGGCAGCCCCTCTGCGCGCTCGGTTTCTGACTCTGCTCGCTCGGCTGTAAGGGGTTTTGGCACTCTGGAGGCGTGGCCTGTGGCAGATCTTCTCTGTCCTCTGGTTGGTTAGTTTACCCCGCACTTTACCCTCTACCTATCTATATAAAAGAATCCGATATTCAGTAGTTGCTGTCATAGCTCAGCTGGAAGAGCGGGTGACTCTCCCCCTGGAGGAGCCAGGTTTGAGTCCGGGCAAGGAACATATAGTAGATGTCATGTTATTTTTTCCTAATTCCTGTGATATTATTTTACAGTTGTGACCGTTCAACTGTCATTAAACGTCCGAATGTTTGCTGGGCAGTGTTTTAAAAAGTGCACATAAGCTAGATGGTTTTAACCATATAAAATTATATTTTTTGTGATACTGGAAAAATACATACTGAAATAAAACTACTGATTGAAAACTTTGACTGTGGTTGTACAATATTTGACTCACTAATACACTGCAAACGCCCTTAGAGTGGGGCTTCCAGAGAGAGAGAGAGAGAATTTGTATTCTGTCAAAGTTGTAATATTACTTCAGCCACTCGAGAGGAGACTCCAGGTAAAAATAGACTTGTGGGTGTAGGTATGTTCAAGTTTAAAAAGTTCTTGCCTCATTAATGTATTGTTTATTTTTTTCAGCATTTAATTGACAAATTATCCTTTCAAATGATTAATTGATGAGTTACATAATTGTCCATTTAGAATTGTTGAATGGACTGAGTCAAGTTTGGTGCACTTTATATATTTCAAAACATGTTTTTTTTTATTTTAATGATGCATATAAATAATTTAAATGTTAATTTAATGAAATATTTCTATTTTTTCATTACTTCACCCTTGTTTTGACAAAAACGGGACCTTGCTGGATAATATCATGGAGAAACTATTTGTTCACAGTACATGGCTCAGTGAGGATCTGTGTACCAAAGGAGGAGATACTCAGAAATCTGTCTGCAGATTGTTACAACCCAGACTGGAAGTGGTGGGCTGTAATAAGAAAGGAGACCAAACAGAGGAGTGGGGGTTCAACAACTGATTTATTTAACCAAAGTAAGGATTTACTAAAGCAAGTTAGTGAACAGAAAATGGCCAGTGAGGACTCTCCACCACACAGGAGAGACCCAGTGAAAGCAGAAACACAGTAGGCTTTATAGGCACCACCACACCCTGAGCCCAGGTGCCTCCAAGGCTGCTTAACGAGCTGCCTACAACAGAAGAAAAACACAATTAAACACAAATGAAAACCCAATGAGACGGCGGGGCATCACAACACATTCAGGACTACCCAAACACCAGTAATTCTTGACTGCACTGATCTGAGGTGTCAAAGGCCATATTCCCCTCTCTTCCAGAGTCTTATATTTTCCTCAAGTTCAACTGCACTCTGAAGAGGCTCATTTGGATTGTGCCACATAGGCCAGTGACCTTTGTCTCAGCACTGTATGCTGGAACTATCAGCGACCAACCTGGGAATCTGGTGTGTTGAAAATGCTACAACTAGAGATGGTCATCATGGTAGACAGGGGTTTCTTCATTGATGACATTGTGCCCTGCAAAGTGTACAGGCCAGCTTTCCTTTCTGGCAAACCTCAAATGTCTGCATGTGAAGTTATAGAAACAGAAGACATAACATGTCTGAGAGTGCATGTGGAGCGCTCCATTCATCTGGTCCAAGAACACAAGCTTTTTGATTGTTATTCCCCTCCTTGCATTTGTAAACAATCAGCTATATGCTGTGGTTTTTCTCCTTACCAACTTTTAAAATAGCCCACTAGTGAAGGCCTGGGCAAAGAAGCCTGATGTCTGATAACCTCAACATATGTACGGCAACCACACTGTATATTTACACACTTTCATAAAGAAGCTGCATATCAAGCTTTCATTCAGATGACCTTCAACAGTGCAGTGCCCTGCTGAGGGACATCTGAGTAAAACCTTGAGATGGCCATTTTCTGTTCACTAACTTGCTTTAGTAAATCCTTACTTTGGTTAAATAAATCAGTTGTTGAACCCCCACTCCTCTGTTTGGTCTCCTTTCTTATTACAGTCCACCACTTCCAGTCTGGGTTGTAACAATCTGCAGACAGATTTCTGAGTATCTCCTCCTTTGGTATACAGATCCTCACTGAGCAACAAATAGTTTCTCCATGATATTATCCAGCAAGGTCCCGTTTTTGTCAAAACAAGGGTGAGGTAATGAAAAAATAGAAATGTTTCATTAAATTAACATTTAAATTATTTATATGCATCATTAAAATAAAAAAACATGTTTTGAAATATATAAAGTGCACCAAACTTGACTCAGTCCATTCAACAATTCTAAATGGACAATTATGTAACTCATCAATTAATTATTTGAAAGGATAATTTGTCAGTTAAATGCTGAAAAAAATAAACAATTCATTACTGAGGCAAGAACTTTTTAAACTTGAACATACCTACACCCACAAGTCTATTTTTACCTGGAGTCTCCTCTCAAGAGTGGCTGAAGTAATATTACAACTTTGACAGAATACAAATTCTCTCTCTCTCTCTCTCTCTCTCTCTCTCTCTCTCTCTCTCTCTCTCTCTCTCTCTCTCTCTCTCTCTCTCTCTCTCTCTCTCTCTCTCTCTCTCTCTCTCTCTCTCTCTCTCTCTCTCTCTCTCTCTCTCTCTCTCTCTCTCTCTCTCTCTCTCTCTCTCTCTCTCTCTCTCTCTCTCTCTCTCTCTCTCTCTCTCTCTCTCTCTCTCTCTCTCTCTCTCTCTCTCTCTCTCTCTCTCTCTCTCTCTCTCTCTCTCTCTCTCTCTCTCTCTGGAAGCCCCACTTTAAGGGCCTTTGCAGTGTATTAGTGACTAATATATTGTACAACCACAGTCATAAAGTTTTCAATCAGTAGTTTTATTTCAGTATGTATTTTTCCAGTATCACAAAAAATTAAATTTTATATGGTTAAAATCATCTAGCTTATGTGCACTTTTTAAAACACTGCCCAGCAAACATTCGGACATTTAATGACAGTTGAACGATCACAACTGTAAAATAATATCACAGGAAATAGGAAAAAATAACACAACATCTACTCTATTTGCCTTGCCCGGACTCAAACCTGGGTCCTCCGGGGGGAGAGTCACCAGCTCTACCAGCTGAGCTATGACAACAACTACTGAATACCAGATTCTTTTATATAGATATAACTTTCATCATTTTGGTCCGACAGAAAGCCAATGGGCCAATGAGGTAGAGGGTAAAGTGCGGGCAAAACTAACCAATCAGAGGACAAAGAAGATCTGCCACAGGCCACGCCTCCAGAGTGCCAAAACCCCTTACAGCCGAGCGAGTGGAGTCAGAAACCGAGCGCGCAGAGGGGCTGCCGCGCGCGCACGTTTTCCTCTGCCGTGTGCTCGTTGGCAACGCGTGCACGCAAGTTTGTCACTTGTGCACGTCCTTGTGCGCTCACAGACACAGTTTGCTCCCTCTCAGTGCACAAATGACCTCTCGCTATGTATATTTTCACTCGCGAGTCCCGTTCACACGCGCGATGTGGACCCAATCCGCGTGCACGGGTTGTGGCACGCCTTTGACGCCAAACATGCTTCTTCTGCAAAAGACAGGCGTGCAAAGCATTCTGGGATAGCCTTGGCTGGTGAGGATACACCTGACCATCCTCAAAATCCAAGTGGAACGAGGATGCATTTGAGGACACGAGGATGAGTATCCTTTGAATTCGGACAGCACTTGTCGCTTCACTGTGATGTCATCTACCTCAAAATGTGTACTCACAAGAATCCTACCCCTGGATTCAGACAAAGCCGATGCCTTTGTTTACAATATGCCAGCTTGAGGGGTTACCAAGTCTGTGCCAACCAATTCTGCAGCGCTGGCATTTGTAATTCGACACCAGCCAGCAAAAAGCAGGAGTGACCCAGAAGTAAAGTGTTTAATGCCTAATAAACTTTTTTTGTTTGTTTTACTCCAGTATCAGGTAAACAAGGCTAAAGGCTCATGTTCGGCTCTGAAATGATCCCAGGCTACTTTTTCAGTGACTAACAACTCAATATTACTGTGTATGATTCGTCATTGTCATCTAGAATCTTCAGGTGCTCATCTGTAACTGTAAGAGTCAGTCGTGTGTTTTGAAAATGAGCTGCAGTAACAAAATTTGAAGATGTCACTTCATTCTCACAAAAAGAACTTTTAAGGTAGATTCATTAGTGATAATAATTTTTTCTTTGTAATTTTCAGCTGTATTTTGGGGCGACATTGCTTTAGATGAGGAAGACCTGAGCATGTTCCAGATTGACAGAACAATAGATCTCACACAACACACCAACATGCATCCACACTCCAGACAGGGCCACACTTCAGGTGAGTGGATACCAAAAAAAATCATGCACGCTTCATAATTTTGTAAAAGTTTTCTTTTGTACTCATGTGATTGAGCTGCACAGGGATGAAAGAAGTGGCCACAACTGATAACTTTTTGAAAAAATTTTTTTTTTGCACCAGGGGGCATGGGAGAACATGAAACTGTGAAAAGAGGATCATTGTATCTTCTACTGGAGAGAATACGCAAATTTGGCTTTGGTAAGCACTCTGAAATGAATAACTTGTTTGGATTTCTGCTTAAACAAGCTGAAAGATGGGTTTGCAGTTTTGATTTTTGATTTTGTTTTTCTAAAAGCTTCCTTGTTGCCGTGTTTCCTGAAGCTTTCAGAAAACCGAACTGTTGCCTCTTAACAGACCTACGTCGGATTTTTTTATGCATGAAACACGTTAATCTGGCTGAAGTTAAACTGGTTCTAATTGAGCTGAAGTACCCAGATGATGCAGTTGGAGCCCGACTTCATCGGACACCCACCTCACAGAAGTGACGAGACTGTGAAAGTGGTCATCTGATAATGTCACCGCCACAATGTAACGCGTAATATCTCAAACAGTACAGATAAGCTGTGCTGCAGCGTTGCTCATTCTTTCGGGCATTGTGCATATTTTGACTTTATTCCATTTGCTTCATTCCCACCAGCATTTGTCAACTACTTGCTAACTGGAAGAATACTGACACGAAAGAGCACATGTTGCCACCTGCTGTACTGGAGTTTGAGAGTTTGGTTTTCTAATGTACATGTGAGCTAGGATAAAGGCTCCCAGTTTGTTGCTGTAAATCGACCTAGATCATTTTATGCTCATGTAAACGCACTGACTGGTCACCTGTTTCAAACCAAATATATTTGATGAATTTATTTTGCAAAACAAACCTCTAAAGTATGCTTTTTTCTCAAAACACCATTTCAAATTAACATCCTACCCCAACCATGACTCAAACAGGTTTTTATTCCAATTTTCTCTGTACATTTTTTAGATTTTCTCCCCCAAAATGAAAGTAAAGGAGGAACCAGTGCTAAGAGCCAAACGTGGAAAGCTGGTAAAGTTGTGAAGAGTCGTTTTCCTCGAGCAGCCACTTCCCGAGCTGAGAGAATATGGCCCGGGGGAGTCATTCCCTACGTCATTGGAGGAAACTTCACCGGTAAGCATCCCAATAGCGCTGCTTCCCTTCACGACTCTGCACTAAAACATAAACCGAGTGTGATTGTGTGAAAGTAGGATGTAAAATGTGTGTGTTTTCAGGTAGTCAGAGGGCCATGTTCAAGCAGGCCATGCGTCACTGGGAGAAACAAACATGCGTAACTTTCATTGAAAAGACGGATGAAGAAAGTTACATAGTCTTTACCTACAGACCCTGCGGGTGAGTGTGGAAGATTTCCTTGTATATTTTGAATTGTGCGTGTGTGATTGTGTGTTTGTGTGTACCTAGAATTCACTAGTGACCTTGTCACAGTGCTAGACGATATGGTCACTCAACAATAGCTTTGCTTTCCTTCCTGTCCTGCTCCTGTTTCCCCATCCCACCAATCACGCCGCTCCATTTAAGTGTTTGTATGTTCGTGCAGTCCTTTTGTTCGTGCACTGAAGAAGTGCATTGTTCTGTAGAGTGGCAGCACGGTGGGGTCATAGTGTGTTTGTACAGTGGTGACACTTCACTTACTGCTTCATGCAAGTCGGGGGGCTCAAGAAGAACTGAGATCAGGACGCCTGGATTTATTGCTTTAGGACGATGTTGTGCAGATGGTCGTAAAAAGTAGGATGTCCCGTCAAATACTGTATGTGAATTTGAACTTTTCCTGTATATTTCACTGTAAAAAACATACAAACCGCCTCCTGCTGCAGTCGATAAAGGCTAGTATTTACAATATTTGTAGTGGATTTTAAAAATTCCCCCCACACTAACTTTAGAATTTTTTAACTAAGTAGTTGCAACGTGTGTCGTGTTTTGCAGACTTCACATACACCTTATGCATCTTAAAACAATGAAAAGTATTTTTTAATGTAACCTCATATTGACTGTGTACTTCAGCATGTTTCTCTGATGCCACACAAATCAAGTAAAAATAAATCAAGCGGCATAACATCTATTTGTAAAGAAATCAGGTCAAAACACTGAGAGGGATCCTGAACCCAGCCCACAGAAACATCAAATAATGTCCCTCTTCTCATGTCTTCTGAGGACAGTTGGAGCAGCACTCTAGATTCAGAAACTATTGGTTTGTTTTGTTTTGCGTTTCTACGTCAGTGAGAACACTGTTCAACATTCAGACGACGGTTATAGCACAACTAAACTTACACGCAGACATCATATAATGTACCGGTATTTGTTTCTCTTTTTGAGCATTTTCACATGTTTTCTCTAAACCATCTTGTCTGTAATCTGATCACATTTGCTTCCCAAAACCACTCTGTGCCAACCAGTTTAGTGTTAGGAGTCGAGACTCGACCTGCTGCTCTATAAAACGTCCTTGATTTGAACAAAAATTCTACAGAATAAAAAAAATCAAATGGTGAACATTATTTGATTATTCTAAGTTAGGCCAGATATCTCCTCCTTGAAACGTCACCTTATCGTGGTGGAGGAGTTTGAGTGCCCTAATGATCCTAGGAGCTATGTTGTCTGGGGCACTTAGTGCCCCTGGTAGGGTCTCCCATGACAAATTGGTCTTAGGTGAAGGGTGAGACAAAGAACGGTTCGAAGGATCTTTCATGGCGGTTAAAACGAAGAGTCGGAGTATCTGGCCCGGAGGGTTACCGGGGTCCCACCCTGGAGCCAGGCCTGGGGTTGGGGCCCGTGAGCGAGCGCCTGGTGGCCGGGCTTTCGCCCATGGGGCCCGGCCGGGCCCAGCCCGAACCGGATACATGGGCTCGTCCAACTGTGGACCCACCACCCGCAGGAGGAACATGAAGGGTCCGGTGCAATGCGAATCGGGTGGCAGACCAAGGCGGGAGCCTTGGCGGTCCAATCCCCGGACAAGAAAACTAGTCTTTGGGATATGGAACGTCACCTCGCTGGCGGGGAAGGAGCCGGAGCTTGTGGCAGAGGTTGAGCGGTACCGGCTAGATATAGTCGGACTCACCTCGACACATTGCATTGGCTCTGGAACCCGAGACCTGGAGAGGGGTTGGACACTCTACTTTGCTGGAGTTGCTCCGGGTGAGAGGCGGAGGGCTGGGGTTGGCTTTTTGTTAGCCCCGAGACTCTCTGCCTGTGTGTTGGGGTTTACCCCGGGGGACAAGAGGGTAGCTTCCTTGCGCCTTCGGGTCGGGGAACGGGTCCTGACTGTTGTTTGTGCTTATGGGCCAAATATCAGTTCAGAGTACCCACCCTTTTTGGAGTCCCTGGGACGAGTGCTAGATAGTGCTCCATCAGGGGACTCCATTGTCCTGCTGGGGGACTTCAATGCTCACGTGGGCAAGGACAGCTTGACCTGGAGGGGTGTGATTGGGAGGAACGGCCCACCTAATCTGAACTCGAGCGGTGTTTTGTTATTGGACTTCTGTGCAAGCCGCAGTTTGGCCATAACGAACACCATGTTCGAACATAAGGATGCCCACCGGTACACTTGGTACCAGGGCAGCCTAGGTCACAGGTCGATGATAGATTTTGTAGTCGTATCATCTGACCTGCGGCCGTATGTTTTGGACACCCGAGTGAAGAGAGGGGCGGAGCTGTCAACTGATCACCACCTGGTGGTGAGTTGGATCAGATGGCAAGGGAACATGCCGCGTAGACCTGGCAGACCCAAACGCATAGTGAGGGTCTGCTGGGAACGCCTGGCAGAAGAACCTGTCAAGACGGTCTTCAACTCCCACCTCCGGCAGAGCTTTGACCACGTCCCGAGAGCAGTGGGGGACATTGAGTCCGAGTGGGCCTTGTTCCACTCTGCGATTGTCGAGGCGGCTGTTGCTAGCTGTGGTCGTAAGGTGGCCGGTGCCAGTCGTGGTGGCAACCCCCGTACCTGCTGGTGGACACCAGAGGTTCGGGGAGCCGTCAGGCTGAAGAAGGAGGCCTACAGGGCGTGGCTGGTCTGTGGGTCTCCAGAGGCAGCAGACAGGTACCGGATAGCCAAGCGGGGTGCAGCAGTGGCAGTTGCCGAGGCAAAATCTCGGGCGTGGGAGGAGTTTGGTGAGGCCATGGAGAAAGACTATCGATCGGCTCCAAAGAGGTTCTGGCAAACTGTCCGGCGCCTCAGGAGAGGAAGGCAGCAACTCGCTCACACTGTTTACAGTGGGGATGGGGAGCTGCTGACGTCAACTGAGGCTATAGTCGGACGGTGGAAGGAATACTTTGAGGAGCTCCTCAATCCCACCAATGCGCATTCCGAGGAGGAACCAGAGCTGGGAGGCCTGGGGATGGACTGTCCGATCTCGGGGGCAGAAGTTGCTGAGGTAGTCAAACAACTACACAGCGGCGGAGCCCCGGGGGCGGATGAGGTTCGTCCTGGGTATCTCAAGGCTATGGATGTTGTAGGGCTGTCATGGTTGACATGTCTCTACAACATTGCGTGGTCATCGGGGGCAGTTCCTAGGGAGTGGCAGACCGGGGTGGTGGTCCCCATCTTTAAGAAGGGTGACCTGAGGGTGTGTTCCAACTATAGGGGGATCACACTCCTCAGCCTCCCTGGAAAGGTCTACTCCAAGGTACTGGAGAGGAGGGTCCGATCGATAGTTGAATCTCAGATAGAGGAGGAGCAATGTGGTTTTCGTCCTGGCCGTGGAACTGTGGACCAGCTCTATACCCTTGCAAGGGTGATGGAGGGGGCATGGGAGTTTGCCCAACCAATCCACATGTGCTTTGTGGATTTGGAGAAGGCTTATGATCGTGTCCCCAGGGGCACCCTGTGGGGGACGCTCCAGGAGTATGGGGTGGGTGGCTTTCTGTTAAGAGCCATTCAGTCCCTTTACCAGAGGAGCGTGAGTTTGGTCCGCATAGCCGGTAGTAAGTCGGACCTGTTCCCAGTGAGGGTTGGACTCCGCCAGGGCTGCCCTTTGTCACCGGTTCTGTTCATCACTTTTATGGACAGAATTTCTAGACGCAGCCGTGGTGTTGAGTGTGTCGAGTTTGGTGGCAGGAGAATCTCGTCTCTGCTTTTTGCGGATGATGTGGTCCTCCTAGCTTCATCCAGCTCTGACCTTCAGCTCTTGCTGGGTAGGTTCGCGGCCGAATGTGAAGCGGCTGGGATGAGGATCAGCACCTCCAAATCTGAGACCATGGTTCTCGACCGGAAAAGGGTGGCTTGCCACCTCCGGGTTGGGGGAGAGGTCCTACCTCAAGTGGAGGAGTTTAAGTATCTCGGGGTCTTGTTCACGAGTGAGGGTAGGAGGGATCGGGAGATTGACAGGCGGATTGGTTCGGCGTCTGCAGTGATGCGGACGCTGAGCCGATCTGTCGTGGGGAAGAGGGAGCTGAGCCAGAAAGCCAGGCTCTCGATTTACCGGTCGATCTACGTCCCAATCCTCACCTATGGTCATGAGCTTTGGGTAATGACCGAAAGAACGAGATCGCGGATACAAGCGGCCGAAATGAGTTTCCTCCGTAGGGTGGCCGGGCTCAGCCTTAGAGATAGGGTGAGGAGCTCGGACATTCGGGAGGGACTCGGAGTAGAACCGCTGCTCCTCCGGATCGAAAGGAGCCAGTTGAGGTGGTTTGGGCATCTGGTCAGGATGCCTCCTGGACGCCTCCCCGGGGAGGTGTTTCGGGCATGTCCTGCCGGCAGAAGGCCCCTGGGTCGACCCAGGACACGTTGGAGAGGTTACATCTCCAATCTGGTCCGGGAACGCCTTGGGGTCCTGCCGGAGGAGCTGGTGGACAAGGCCAGGGAGAGGACGGCCTGGAGCTCCCTAGTTGGGATGCTGCCCCCGCGACCCGGACCCGGATAAGCGGAGGAAGACGAGACGAGAGACGAGGCCAGATGCATTGACTAACTTAATATAATAAGTAATTTTATACACTGATTTTATAGAATAGAATACATGAAAATAGACAAATGATTACATTCCCTGCATCGAAAGTGCCATTTGAATAAATTAAGATTATTTGAGTTTAAAAGTTTAAAAATAAATAAATGTGTATTTGTGTATGTTCCTATATTGTGTAGATAGAAGGTATTGTTGCTGGTGTTGCAGTTTCTGCAAGTGTTCTGTTCCAGTGACTCCTGATCCTAACTGGCCAATCAGCTCACTGGATAACTTTAATCAGATTAGTTAGCCTGGGACAGATGTCTCCAATGACCAGAAAGGAGAATGTG